>NW_025335317.1:1055166-1121924 GCF_004798865.1 Varanus komodoensis
TCCCTTCCCTTCCCTTCCCTTCCCTTCCCTTCCCTTCCCTTCCCCTGCCCCGTCCCCACCTCTGTCAAGACGGCCCTGTCCCCCTTCCGCTGCACAGAGTTGATGCCGCAGTGAAATGAGGAGCGGTAAAGCGGCTGTGCTGAAATGCGTTTTGAAGAATCAGCGAATGCATCTGATTCTGAGCACCCCCTTCGCACCCTGCACTAACAAATGAAGCTCCTTGTGCCGTCAAAGTAAGATTGATCGCTCCTCTGGCATTTCATATTCAGTGTTCTGAACAGGGAGGGAGGGGGTGGGTTCCCCGGGGATGCCAACCTTGCGACTTCGCGGCTGGTCCCTGGAGAGCCGCTGCAGGCATGGCGGTGGAGGCTCGGTGGAGAACTCTTCCTCTTCTGACTTCATCAACATTTAGCCTCTCATTTCAGATCTTGGCAGATGGAATTCTGTCTGCCAGCCAGGATGGATGACCCGGCCGCACCTCCTTCTTGGCTCCTCATCAGAGGCGCTGAAATTGTTTTCAAAATTAAAATAAAAACAGTCCAATTTTTATGGACACTGGAACCTGTGATATATTTTACTTAAGAATTTTGCAGAGAAAAGAATGGGGGGGAAACACCCTCAGAAATAAGCAAAAATCCCAAAGCTGATTTTTTTCAATTTGGTCTGAAGAGGAGCTGTCTGGCCTGCCAAGAACTGGGCTCCGCTTAACGGATGAGAGGCACGGCCAGACAACCCCCCTTGGTGCCTCCCTCCTGCTCTTTCTTTTCTCCTCTCGTGCGGCTGTGGGAATGAGCACCCAGTGCAGGAGGGGGTTGCCCGGCGCATGGGATGAGCTTCGAGGGGTGTGCAGATCCAGTCCAGGAGCGGACTGCCTCCGTTCCTGGCGAGTGCGTGGGTGGGGTTTGTGGCTGGTTCGTCTGGCTTTTAACAGCCCTCCCGTGCAAGAGAAAACACCCTCCCCGAGAGCCCCGGGCTTCGTAACACGCCTTTAGCAAATGTGCGCTCCAGAAACCCCTCCTGCCTGGGCCTGTCTGTCCCATCTGCCCAAGGCATGGCTAGAGCTGTATGTTGTGATCCGTCCCGGTGCTCACGGCTTTGTGTGCAGCCTGTAAGTTTCTCTTAGAAAGAGTCATTCCAACACGAGGGACGCGTGTTATGGAATATGCTCCCCAGAGAGGTTTGCCTGGTGCCAAAACTTTATTCTTTTCAGCACCAGGCCAAAACCTTTTAATTTTCCCAATATTTTATGGTTTTAATTGTTATTTTAATTGGAGTTTTATAGAAGATGTGATGCTGTGCTTTATTTTATTTTAGGACCGTCCTGAGACTCTTTGTAAATAGGATGGGAAGAAAAGCTTGCAATAAATAAATAGAGAGATAAATAAATTACATGCCACGGTTCTGGAACAGCCACTGCAGGAAACAGGCCAGAGGGTTCTGTTACAGGGAAAAGGCGAAGGACCGCAGAGCTGTTCCGTTCGCAGTGAAACAAACGGGGGACACCCTGGGATGGTGCCCCACCGTGGGCTCCAGGGTTCCTGCAGTGCTCCATCCTCCCGCAGAAGAGCAGGCATCCCTGCCCGAGGGCTCTCCAGAGGGGACCTGCAGCCGGGGGCTTGATCCTCAGCAATGAGGGCAACACGGCCAGCCCAGGGGAAGTGGCACGAAACCTCGGAGAAAGTGACTGTGTCAGTTTGGGCTTCCTGACAGAGGGGGACAGCAAGGCGAGCTTGCGCAGGTGGCAGCTTGGGCTGAAGGAAGGCCAATTTCAGTAAGCTCAGGAAAAGTTGGGCTGGATTCTGTGCCTGAACAGGAGAAGGGACTCAAGAGGTGGCCCTGAAAGCTGAACTGCTTCGGTAAGATGGAAAAATGTAAATCGCGCCCTCTTGGCTGCACAGCAAGCTCTCTGGCAGGCTGTGGATCAGAGCTGCCGCATGCAGGAGACGGGTGGGGACGGGACGAGGGGCACGTTGCCAGGGAAGCGGGCGACAGAGCTGCTCACGCAGGTGAGGGTGGTGCTGGGAAAGCACAGGCCCAGGGGGAGTGCAGGTTTCTAAAAAGAGCTGAGCAGGCCTTCTGGGGCTATGCTGAGAGCAAGGGAAGATCAAGGAAAGGGCAGGCCTGCTGGTTAAGCCCGCTGGTGAATCATTAACAGGTGATGGAGAGGAGGCAGAATGATTCCGCTCCTTCTTTGCCCCAGTCGTTTCCCACGGGGGAGTCGTGTCCTGAGACAAGCGGGAGAAATGGCACGAGGGCCGAGGGCCGTCTTGGCAGCCCTGAGCGAGTGGTTGGAGAGCACTTAGCTGCCTTAAATGCGTTCACGGCTCAGGGGCCGGATGACTTACTGGTGTTATTTCAGCAGTCTTTGAGAACTTCTGGAGAACAGGTGGGGCGCCAGCAGACTGGAGACGCGTCCTCACCAGGCCTCCCTGCACAGAGGCGTGAACAGAAAGGGGCAACCGAAAGCAGCCCCTCCCAAAGGAAGCGTCACGGTGCCCAGGCCTCCCGGGCCAGCCTCCCGAGAGTGGAAGCACGAGCAGAGTGTGGGGAAGGCAGCAGGAGGCACTTCCCTCGCTCTGTCGGAATACAGAAGCCAGGACCGTCCCCTGCGGCTGGCTGGGGCGGCAAGGGCAAGTCCTCGTGCGCCTTGCTTTGCACAGACCTCTGTGGAACCTCACCTGCCGGTCGGACGCCCTGCACCCAGGCTGGTCTTTCTGGGGCTCTCCAAAGTCCCCTTTGGCTCCAGCCACGCTGAACCATTGGTTCCCTCACTGCTCACTCCTAACATTGGGAAGGAATTAAAAGGCATGGAGCACTTTGCCCGTCCACGTGGGACCTCCCTGCTAGGACATTGGCCATTTCCTCCTACCCTCTGCCACCCGTTCTTGAACCAGCCACCTGCCCTTGGGTGGCAATTCATGGAATTCCACGAGTGTGAGGATTTCTCAGGAGCTTTTGTGGAGGGACTCTGGCACAACCTTCTGGGAGTCCAGGGGACCAGCACCTGCCCACCTGCTTGCTGACACTCGAATGCAAACTCTCTCCCCACCTGGGGTGGGAGGGCACACCTGTGCTGCTGGCCCCAGTGGTGGCCCCCGTCGACGCTGCCGTTGTGCCTCGCCCTCGCTGCCCCATGCACTCCACCCCAGCCCTGCTGCCACCCTGCGCCACCCCCTCCCCACCCCATTGCCATGGCCGAGTGTGTTGGCTGATGGGGCTGTGCTGGGGTCCTGCCCGGCTCCCCCCACCCTCTTTGGGGCAGCTGAGGGGCTGAGGGGCTGTTTGGGAGAACCCAGTGGGCAAATCGATGCAGCAGTGGGGCTGTCCTGGCCCGCCCAGAGGGCAGAGGCCGTAAATGTTAGTAAGGCAGGACACCCCCCCCCCCCGAGGAAGCCACGCTGGCCTTTTCCCAGGAGGGCCCAGGCTTCCTGCCTGCTCATCAGCTTCATCTGTAGGAACGCTTTCTACCCATTGGCCCAGAGCGGATGTGAAGCTAACCGTCTCCCTGGCACCTTCCCTTCCAAGCCTTTTCCAAAACTGGTATTATGCTGGGAGTCCTCCAGTCCTCTGGTATGGAGGCTGATTGGAGGGACATGTTGCATATTTCAGCATTTCCCCATCTGAGTTCTTAAAAAAACAAAAAGGAACTTACTGATTGATTTGAGAGGTGTTGCCCCATTGGCAAACTGGGCTTATGGTTCTAGAATTTGATCGGGGCAGTTCTTCTGAATTCAGAAGACCTTTAAATTGTCCAGTTCAGAGTGCTGGTGCTGCACATGACTTGTCTTGCAGTGTCCAAAGCAGATGAGTTGGTTTAAGGACCAGCAGGGCACACCATGAGGCTCCTGTCCCAAAGACGTGGCTTTGTTGCCGCTCAGCACCTGCTTAGGGCTTGCTTCCTTTGGATTCTTGACGGCACTCCTGTCTAGGACCTTTGATACCTCGTCCTTCCTTCTCCGCATTGGCGCCACCTGAAGCAGGTTACTTTGTGCAAATGGGTGGGGGACCAGTCCTGCCCCTCTCTTTAGGAATTAAGGACTGTTTATCTGTGGCAGCACAAGGGGAGAATTGCATGAGGGGCACATTTCATGGATATTTATGCGGCGTGAGTTGCCAGTTCAGGCAACCCCATTATTAATATTCCCCACTGAGATAAAACGGTGAATCTTCTCAGTGGGCCCATTTCCACGGTCTCAGAAAATCCACACTGGATTGGTTGGTTTAAAAGGGAGAGACATCCCTTGTAACAGAAAAGAAATGACTGAACAATGCAGGGAGACCTGGAGAAAATAGCAGGAGGCCAGCGCGCCCATGTTTTTCCCATCAAAGCTGGTGGAAATTGTAACAGACAGATCAAGTGTCTTCCAGTTTCTGTGTCAGGGAGTTTTGCCGATTCCTTGAACCATGCAGGAGAAGGGTCAGGCAGCGAGAGGAGGGGGAATGACCAATTCAATAGTGCCATGACATGATCACTGATCTATTTAGGTTCACTGGTTTTTACCTCTAGGAGCTGCAGATGGTTGGAAACTCATAAGGTGTTATCCACTTACAATAGGGCAGGAGGGAATGAAGCACACAGATCCTCTGGAACCACCTGAAAAGCAGGGCTGGGCCGGGCCAGGCCAGGCACCTAACTTCATAAATAAAAGCCTTGAAAGGGGAGTAGGAAGCAAAATGTTTGCTCTGAGAGCTGCCAATAGGTCCTGAAAGGAGGCCTCTCCATGTTAAGCTCAAAGCCACTCTCCCAAACTGGGGTTGCTCCGGGGCTGCCTGCCTGTCATACCCTTCCTTCTGTACCCATTACAGTTTGGCTTCTCTTTGGATAATATAAGTCTTATGCTGGACTATGTAGAATCTGGAATTTTCTGAGATTTCCATCATCTGAGATAGTTTGAGAAATATTGTAGGCCCCACTCTGCATTATGAGCTGACCTTCTATAGTTATGCGAAGATTCCTGTGGAGCAGGAATCTGCATTTAACCTGCTCTGTATTAGACAGACAGACAGACAGACAGAGCATTCTCCTTCAACAAATGAATAAGAGCTGCCCTTTAAATTAGGCGATAATTCCGGCATTATTGGCAGAGCATGTGAGATATTCAGGGTAAACATTGGGTTAATGTGTATCATAACTTCATCATATATGAGGGGTCATCTATTCCTTTATTGGACTGAGGCTTCCCATAATTGTTTGCAAGCTACAGAGGAAGCATAATCTCGTTATGTTCTGATCTTACGGGAGGATTACTGCTCGTTAAAGGGTGGAACGTGGCCCTTTAATCGCATGTCTCAGGGCTACCAGCGTCTCCTGTCCAGGCTGCCTCCCTGCGGGCACCATTTCCCGCAATCTTCACATGCGGAACCAATTTGCCTAAGGGCAAAGTGTGGGCATCTCGAGGAGGAAGGTGCCCCCCTCCCCCTCCCTCTCTCTTTGCTGTATGTGCATAATTTTAAAAATGTGGGTACTAATACTTTTAAAATAAACAAATACTGCAACAGCATTTTTAAAGGAATGTAAAAATTAGTTACAAAAATGTAATAAAATTACTTATGACCCACTACTAAAAACTGCTTATGATGGCCTTCTACGAATCTGCTCTGTTTTGGTGAGCTGCCCGGGAAAGAGGCTAACAAGACTCAGGCTCGAGTGCAGCAAAGCCGCCCTACTTTGGAGCCGTCTTGGTCTAGAGATTATTTCAGCGGAAGCTGAGGCAGAGTCTCCGTGGAGCTTTTAAGAAGCAAAAAGGCTTTGCGAAGATCCCAGGTTAGGCACGTCTGGGCTGATCCAAACCAACTCCCAGATTTGAGCAAGGGCACGAGCCGACGAGAGCATAAATGTGCTGCCGGGATCGCGTCTCCAGAATAGCTTGTGCGAAAGGGATGCGACGCGAGGCGCCTCTGGTTTTGGCAGAACTGTTGGGTCCAGGTGGGAGATGAGCCTGGAGGCCGCCAGCACCCTTCTGGATATGTTCCTTCGCCTTTCTGGATCCAGCCCCGTTTCTCCCAGCAGCTCTGTGGCACAAGCGTTCTCACAGGAAAAGACTCTGCGTCGTTTGCGCACCACGCACTCCACTTTAAACAGGAGCAATCCTCCCCGTGCCTTAACTTTAGAACTGCTTGCTGGGAGAATGGGAGCTGCAGTGGCTGGCTGGCTGGCTGGCTACCCCGAGTAACGATTCCTGAGGACATGCCTTGTGGCCATAATTTAGAGAAGGATGCATTTTGTGCTAGGTGGAGGGAGGGGCGTGTGCCCTGACCTCTCCTCCTAGACCCGCGTGTCCCCATCTGAAGGCCTGGCGTATCCACTCTCGCTACTTAATGATAGTGACATTACCATCCGCCCAGCATCATGGGGCCTTTGTCTTCATTCAAGCAGAAATGAAGTTCTCCTGGGCGCACTTATCAATCACTGCAGAGCTCCAGCTGTTCAGGAGGGTTTGGATCGACTTCAGCAGCCGTGCTTACAAATTGTCTCTGAATAGCACCGAGCTGAGACCCCCCTTTTTGTCATTGTCTTCCGACAAATGTTTTTTGTGGCAGCTTTTTGCAGACATCGCCGGCTGCCTTCTGCTGCGGTGATTGAAAACGGGCTGCTTTGCATTCTCCTGCCGGAGCCTGGGGTTCAGGGAGTTCTCCCCAAGTGCCCCTCCGCCTGCACGCCGTGCCAAAGACAATTACATGCATAGTTTTGCTGATTGCATTAAAATCATTAGAATGAAAGATTCTGAAAATTGTACATTACAGGGAGAAATTAGAAAAAGCTTCTGAGACAGACAATGCAGTCCCCAAAGCGGATGCCACACAATTAGCTGAACTGGTGCCACATCCTCCTGCCGTAAGAGAAGTTCCTACAAAACAGGACCTCGTTGCCACTCCCTTTCTGCCCTCTGCTTTCCTGTGCCCCGTCTTCTCCTTCCGAGACTTTTCCCAGTCCCCCACTGTCTGCTCAGGGCCTCCAGGACAGAACCATGCAAGAACCCCATCCTTTCTTCCTGAACTTGGAAATTCTGGACCATGTCATTTCACCTGAAATTGCATTTTCTCCAGGACCCTCTAAGGGCTGTGGGACAGTGTGGTGGGGGGACCGTGCCCTGGCTGCCACCAAGGGGTGCCCATGGCTGCGTGCCTGAGCTCCGTGTGCCATTTACCATGTGCTGCAGCGCTTGGGAGGGGGCTACTTGAAGGCTGAAGCAGCTGGGCCGGGAGAGGTGCCCACACCACAACCTGGGCTGGCTGTATTGGATGAGCTTTGGCTCGGTCAGCTTGGGGACGTGGACAAGGCACTGGGACAGCTTCCTTCAGCCATGGCTGCACTGGACCTTGCCCCTCTTGGCTTGGCAATGCTGGCACGGAGGAAGCAGCCAGCTGGGGAAGAGAGGCGGTCGGTGCTTCCTCACTGCAGCCTTAAAGAGGCCACTCGTGAATAAGCCCTCCCTGGGCCTGGAAGATACAAATGATTGTAGGCTGATGGCATGTGCTCGTCTCCAGGGCGAGCTCCTTGAGCAGGGGGTGGCCACCTCCATTTAGCCCTGCTAGGCTGGGAGTGATTCTTTGGACCTGCTTCAGGTGGAGCTCAGGCTGGGCTTTGGCACAGAAACTGCTCCGCTTCCCCTTGGGATGGGCTCTGCCAAGGCGAGACAGGGGACATGACCCAGTGGGTGCTGCTGGACCTCATGGAGGCTTTCAACCCCATCGGCCGTGGATTCTTCTGAGATGACCATCTGAGTTGGGAGTTGGGGGCACTGCCCTGGGGTGGTTCCACTCCTCTATGGAGGGCCGTCTCCAGAAGGTGGCACAAGGGGGTATTGCTCACCACTGCGTATTCCCTGCTTTGGGGCTCTCATCCCCCATGCTGTCTAACATCTGCATGGAACCACCAAGTGGAGTTTTGGAGTATGTTGCCAGCGGTTCGCTGATGACACGCTGCTCTATTTCTCCTTTCCATCTTCAGTGGGTGAGGCTGAGGATGTGCTAAATTGGTGCCTGGCTGAGACAATGGCCAGGATGGAAGTTAACAAACTCAAGCTTGATTCAGAAACCTGTTGAGATGCTGTTGGCCCATAGTCCTTATGACCAGAGGAAGGGGGTCAACGTGTTCCCACCCTACTATTCTAGGATTCTATGAACCATGGTCTATTTTAGAGTTTTGCAAGGGTTATTTAACCATGCCTGATGGATTCCTGCAGTGCAACACTGTTCAGTGGGGGCTTCACACTGAAGTCGCTACTGGTGGCTCTTTTCCATGATGGGATGCTGCCCAGTGTCCGTTCCAGGATGTAACTTCACAGAAGAAATTGCTTTGGAATAACAGATAAATAAAACATACAACTTTATTCCCTGAGAGGATTAGGGATACAGACTTCCAAAATATGGAGTCTCTGGCAAATAAAACTGGCTGCCCACGATTTATGGGTGTGAATCCCAACTACTGTGTGAGATTAAAATGGCAAAATAGTTAGAAGTGCCAAAGTTTTCCAAACAGAGCTGTGCTTCAATGCCTGCAGGACAGCACGGTCCACCTTCGACGTGTCTACCAAGGAACCCTCAGGACATGCCCTGCAACGCACATCTCGTCCTTGAGGGACTGGAGAAGCTGGGCCTCTTACAGGGATTGGTCTCTTGACCACTTGTACGGAGATTAGATCAAGATCATTGTTACATTTAAGGCAGACTCTGAATGAACGAATTGGACGTTATGTTTCTGTAATTAACAGATATCAGATTGAGTGTTTTTGCCAAAAACAAAAACAAAAAACCCACCACACAAGCTATTGTAAGTGTAATGAGAGTAAGATTGGAGGAACACTGATTTCATGTTCTGAACTTGATGGCAGTTGTATTTCTGCAGGTCTGTGACTGTAACGATGCTGTGATGGAGGATATCCAGGGAAAGCGGAGGATCAAGGATACTCCCCAGGATCACAGCTCACGGACTGGAGGCTAGTCTGCTCTGGCTGAGTGTCATGGAAAGGCAAGGCATGTGCTTGTAATCAATCAATCAATCAATCAATCAATCAGTCGTTTTTCTATTGTGCTTTTATCTTTTTCAGAAATATGCAGACCAGGCTGGGTACCATAAGGGCGAGTTGAGCAGAAAGCCATATTTATTGGATCTCAACAGAAGACTCTGCAGAGAGTTCCGCCTGTGGGCTGCGCAAAGCCCTGCCCCCCCGGCAGCCCTCCTGGGGGCTCTCGGGTCGATTCCTCCCCTGCCTATTGGGCCAGCTCCCTCCCTCCTGGTCCAAGGCCACAGCGCTGGAGAGGGAGCAGCCGAGGGGCCTGCTGGTGGAGGCAGCGGGGAGAGGCTGCGGCTTCACGGGGTGCCAGTTGCCCTCCTGCTGCCAACCGGAAGGGCGAGCTAAATGGTCTCGGAGGCACGTCTGGCCCAACAGGCAACGAGGGGAGGGAGAGTGTGGAGGGGCCCCAGCCAACGACCACTGGATCACTCCTGCCCTGTGTGCATCAACACACTCAAAGATCACTCAAAGGTTAGTGAGGCAGGACTCGCCTCTGCAGAAGCCATGCTGATTCTTCCCTAGCAGAGCTTTCCTTCACTGTGCTCACTCGTTTTATCATTCGTAACACTTTCAACCAACTTACCCAGAACAGACGTTAATCCAACTGCACTGTAATTTCTTGAATCACCACCTGGACCCTCTGTAGAAATTCATGTTACATTGGCTGTTTGTCATCCCTCTGGTGCAAAAGCTAATCTTAGACACAAGTTGCATATTTTCTTAGAAGATCGGCAATTTCATATGTGAGTTCTTTAAGAATTTATTAATTATTATTTATTTATTAGATTTTATCCTGACCCATTGGCCATAAGGTTCCCTAGGAGGGATACCAGGCCTGAGTACTGAGTTGCTTCAGTTTGTAGAGAAGGCCGAGCACTTGAGATTTTGTCACCATTATCTGCCCAGTTCCCCAGAGTCCTTCTCAAGAAGGTCAGCTCAGGCACAGCAGTCAGCTCATCTGCTTGCTGTCTTTGACGAGAGGCAGCAAGAATTCATCCAGCTTCTCCACAGAATTATGCTCTTTTAGTATTGCTTTGACTCCATGACCATCTAGTGGTCCAATTGCCTTCCTGGCTGATGTTCTGCTTCTGATATATTTAAATAACTCTTTATGATTGGCCTTGATGTTGTGAACTGCATGCTCCTAATCTGCATTTCTTATCGTTCACTTGCATCTGCATTGTTAAAATGGGTGCTCCCTTTTGTTTTCATCACTGATTTATTTATTTATTATTTTATTTATTTATTTAGGAAACTTCTATGCCGCCCCATTCGCCGAAGCCTCGGGGTGGCTCACAAACTTTAATAAACTTCCTTAAAATAATATAAATTAACAGTATAAATTAAAATGTGAGATTCTCGAGTTCCAAAGGAACACTTTGCCTCTCTAATGGCTTCCTGGACATTGTTCATTAACTCGGCTGGTGACTTCCTGCTTCTGGTGCTGCCTGTGGGTGAGATCCCTGACCATTCCCTATTCTTGCCTGTGGACCACAGCAGCCGCCTCCTGCTTGCTCCACTAGGGTCCTGAGGCAGATTCTCCCTTCATGCATACAGCCAATTTCTTCCTGTTAAAAACAAAAAGTCAGGGAGCTGCACACATTACTCAGCCGATGGGAGCAACATGGGCCATGATGTGTCTGCTGCTGGGGAGCTCAGGGCAGTAGAGATCAAAAGCTAGAAGTGGCCACTTCTGCAGCTGCTCTTGCCAGAGGACTCTATGATGTTTCTATAGTGAAAATGCCAAAATGGCAATTCTGGGTTTGCATGACTGGAACAGCTGCAGTGAAGCATGGAAGACTTAAGATTGTCCATTCTTTTCATGAATTCAGAAAAAAAAATCCTACTGCACAGGAAATCTGGAACTGACTCTGGACAATACAACAGACCCCAAATGGTAAGATTTTGCCATGGCTTCTTGTGCCGTGTGGATGTGCCCATTGTTTACTGGGACTTCCAAAACCCTTTTGGCAAAGTCTCTTGCTGAGCAAAGTCTCTCACTTCTCAGCTGATTTAGCAGTCATGGAATAAAGGAGGGCAGCCACTCATGGATCAGTAACTGATTAAAGAAGAGAAAACCGAAGGTAGGAATGAATAGCGAATTCTCTCGATGGAGGTTCAGAAACTCCAGGTTCCCATAGGTGAACAGCGCTTCCCGAGTTAGACGTCAATGATGTGCAATAAGGCCTGAGCGGTAAGGCGGGCAGGCTTGCTGATGACACCAAATTAGTGTGGATGGTTAAAGCAGCTCCCCGAGGAGCTCTCTGTACTGAACTCGTCCCTCTGCCGGGACTTCTGGTGCGGGTGCACGTGATGCCTTCCCCCATCAGACTTGGCCCTGCCGTTCTCCAGGGCATTCCGCACTTTTGCCAGCAATGCATCCCAGGGGGGCAGGATGCCATGCCTCTGCCGGGGGCTCCTCCTCTTCTTCCAAGGAGCCAGAGCTCCCAGAGGCAACGAGGCCATGGGACCAGGCTCACTGGGATACCAGGGGGAGGCTGGGCCATCAGCAGAGAGGACCCCAGGAAGGAGGCCCTGCTGCAGAGCCAGAGGCCGAGCAACCTCCCTGGGCACCACAGCAATTTGTCGCCATCCGAGGCACATCTGTGGGGTTCCGTTAAGAAGCACCGAACTCCAGGGGAGGCCTCCTCAGGGCCAAGACCTGCGATGTGCTGCCACGGGGCTATGGGGGACCTGGTAGCAGAAGTCTCCCTGATCACTTCAGCCGGCTGGAAGCCTGCCAGGTGCTTCTGCGGCTTGTGCTTGGCGGCATTTTCCGGGCTTGGCTTGCGTGTGGCTCTCCAATTTATCCACTTTGGTAAGTGGATTCTGCTTGACTGGTATCTTGAGTGTCCCACCTTGGTTGCTCTTCCACTTTCTCTCTGGAAAGCCCATGTTTCCCCAGTGAAAGGGCGCTTGCCTGTCTCTGCTTGGCTTCTCTTCTGTAAACAGCTCTTTGTTTTGCACACCACGGGCTGAAACGAGCTGAGGCAGGCCCTCCGCATTCCAGTGCAAGGACCCCGTGCCCTCCCTGCACACCTCTGCGAGCTCCAAGTGGTGCTGATGCAGCTGGGAGTGCGCGCCTCCCTCCCCAAGGTCACCTTGCATTGTCAGACGGAACAGATGGGCAGTGCCGAGGGTGCTCCCGGCCTGCTCCCCCTGAGCCGTAGGCAGCATGTTTGACCAGGTAGCCGTGGGGCGTTGCCGCCACCCATTCACTCTGCCGGGGGCGGGGGGCCGCTGGAGCTGAGCCACTGTCTGGGGCATGCCGATCGCCCCATATGGAGGGGGCCCTGTGCCCTGCCCTCTGTGTCCCGCCAGTGCCACCTGGAAGTGTCATGCCACTGGGATGGAAAACATGGAAATTACAAGCCACGGGAAAGAAACTAACTCTCCAATAAATGGGAATGAAAATCCGTTGCAGTGGCAGGAATGGACAAAATTTCATTCTGAAATGAGCACCATTTTAACATATGAAAATGTAATGCAAAGAAAAGAATGAAAACAAAGGGCGAAGCAAAGCAATGAGGGGGCTGGACATCTCTAATCTTTCTAATTGTTAATGACACCTCGACTTGCTTCTGACTTGTACGTAGCAGGGCCCGTTTCTCAGAGCATCCCCGAACAACTGAGCTGCCAAGCTCTCTCCTGAACTCGCCCTCTCCACGCTCCCTTTTGTTTACTTCGGCTCATGTTCATGGCTGAGCCGAAAGTGCTCGCTCTTCCTGAGAATGTTTTTGGCAGTGCCAAAGAGTCTGGCTGGCTACGGAAGTGCAGTTTGCATTTGTCGTTCCGGCCAAAACAGCCCCCAGCACAGCACAAAGCGCTGGCCAAGGGCCAGGCCTGGGCATCCCCCTCGCTGGCCACCTTCTAGGCAGGGAGCTGGTCATCAGTCGCTTGGAGGAAAAGGCGAGCTGGGCCCGAGACTTCGATGCCGGCAGGGTTTCAGCCCTGTGGGTGCCGAGCATCTTGCAGGGGAGGTGCAGGCGCCATTCCAGGGGCCGTGGGCTTTGGCAGAAATGTGGTTCGCTTCTGTAAGGAACTGTGATTTGGCTGTCCGGGTTTTCGATTTGGGCTTTGGAGAGGGGGAAATACCCTGGTACACCTCCTAGTTAATGAACTAATTTCCCGCTGTGGACTCAGAGCAGCTTGTGCTGAATTATTAATGGTTCTGTCACCAAGGGGGTCACAATCTAAAGAAATGAAATGGTTAGAGGGATCAAAGAAGCCAAAGGAAATAAAAATGCCCCCTTTTAATAACAGCTATTCAAAATCCGCAAGCCCCATGCAGGCCTACAAGCAGAAGCCGACCGAAGAACAGCGCTTGTGGAGGCAGCGCCCTGTCACAGGTCTGCTTGTTGAGGAGGAGCTGTAGAGGGAACACAGGCCCAACGAACTCACCCCTCCCAGAGGAGCACACTGGGCTTCCTCGCCCAAGGGGGGCGCCAGTGGGCTTCACAGGAGCCTGCTGCATCGCCCCAGGTTTGCCCCCTTCCTGTGACTGCCCCGTGTGCTTTCTCCATCCCAGCCTGCTGCCTTCTGGAGGTTTTGGGCTCAGTGTCTCCAACCAGCAGGGACAGCAGACGGGGAGCTGGCAGCTGCAGACTAAAACCTGCAGAGGACTCCAGCCTGGAGAAGACCGTGCGGTGCACCGTGGCCGAATTGTCACACTGAGAATATTTTCAGGAAGAAAGAAAGTCAGTGGGAAGGAAGCAATACCTTTACCATCAGGCAGTTCTTGGGTCTGTCTTACCCTAAGAGTTAGATAATTCAGAATATAAAAGGATCCTCTTGTTCTTCATATGACCCACTTCTGCATCGCCGTCTTTTGCAGGAAGATCAACTTAAAGAAACTTGCTTAACTGCAGCAAACCTCACAGATTCGGGCAGCATCTTAAAGACTAAGAAACATTTCCTGGCACAGTTTTGTGGGCTATCACTCACTTCATCAGATGGCTTGGGAAACATAGGCATACTCCGGTTCAGTTACATATGCTGAGGAGTGGGGGAAGAAAGGTAAACAACGTGGACAGAAGGGCATCAAAAGCAGAACATATTTAGTGAGGGAAAAGAAGGAAAGTACCCCTCTGGCCCCACAGTTTGCTGCCTCCCCACATAGGCACCACATGTCAGATTGTAACTCCCGTTGACATTCTCCAAAAACTTATGACGGAACAAGTCTGTTATTCTTTAAAGTGCCGCCATCTTGATTGTTCCTGATGCACCAGATTAATAGGGCCGCCTGCTGGAGCTGGTTGCAGGGCTGCCGTGGACAAATGCAGCCTAGCTGCATGGCGCCTCCTCCCACGCCTTGCTGTGCCTGTCCATGGAGAGAGAGTCCCCCCTTTCCAGTAAGGCTTACTCTCAGGTACTTGCCCTCAGAATTGCCGCTCCGGCCTTTCCTTCAGGTCACAGTGAGACACAAACGCAGCGCAAGGGTTGCGGCCAGAAGGGAACCTGGTCCGAAATGGGAAGCAAGGCGCTTCCAGGAGCTGCTGCGCTGCCACTTCCAGGCGCCCTGGGTGGCAGAGGAACTGCCCAGGCAAGGGAGCCCGTGTGGTGCAGAAGGTGCGAGAAGAGCGCCATTTCGGGCTCCGGGCACATGTCCAGGTGCAGCCTCCTCGGGATGGAAGGTAGCACTACAGGCCAACGAGGGACAGACTTTGGCTGCTGGGAACGTGGAGACAAAGCAAAGTAGCCCTGGTGGTGATGGGCAAGCAGCCGAGCCGAGCTCCTGGGCATCGGGTACGTGCGCAAGGAGGCCCATTTCTGGAAGGCTACTCAGGCGAGCAAGGCCCCGAGCTAAGGAGGCTTGCTTTAGCAAGAGGAGACCGCCTGGGTGCCCATACCCGGGACAACATGCCACCTGCCCAGTGGCTGGTGTGCTGAGCAGTGCGCCATCGCCACACTCAGTGCAAACATCGCCACCGTCCGCGGCTTCACAGGCAGCCCAGATTGCATTTCCTTCAACAGCAAAGTGAGGCGAGGCGAAGCACCAGCTCGCCTGCCAGCACACTGGATGGGAATTCTGGACTACCCTTTAATGCCGTCGGACGCTTTCCCCCATAAGCAACAACCATGAGTGACAAATTGAACCCAGACTCAGCCACAGTTCCACCCCAAATTATAAAGTCTATCATGGCAGCTTTTTTTTACAGTAGCAGTTGCTTTTTTCCATGGTTACATGCACAGTGGGAAAAAAAGAAGGGAGGGTAGGAAGGACGGAAGGAAGGATTTTTCTCCTGAAATAAAACTTGAGCTAGAAAGGACACAAACTCCCATCCTTGCTGCTACCTGATGCTTGGACACGCAGCTGTCCAATCACAGCTGCCCTAAAAGTCTAATGGTCCCAGTTATTTCTTATGGCAGTAATCACTATTCTACATGGGTGGACAAAGATAGGGGAAGGGTTCAAAATTAACTAGGAAGTTCCTTCTTCGGACAAGTGGTCACTCTTACCTTATCTCTATGGCCAATTATTGATTATAGCTGTAACTTACTCTTTACTTGCATAGCCTGAAAGGTTGTGGCAGGCCCCTTTCTCACGAAACTGTGGTGGGACAGTGTAAACATTGGAGCAGTGGGACGGCTGGAGCAGCCCCGTGTTGTAAGAAGAGACAAGTGCCCGGGACAATGGCATTCCTCGACGACCATATCTTAGAACTGAAACCACAGCAAAATGATATTCTCATTGACTCCCCCATGCCCAGAATCCATTTGGAATGCAATGGAAAGGCCTGGAATGCCAATTTCCCAAGCCTATCAAATCCGCGTGTGACGGGAGGAGGCAGATAGCCTCAGAAATCATGCTCCAGCTCCTGGGCCATGCATGAACAGTGTCTGTGGGAGCACCAACCTCTCCTGGTGAAATGTGCTCACACCACCACTCACACGTGTCAGGGTATGTGTGATGTAGTCAGCCACAAAACATCTGTAGAACCCACATTTGGGCGCCCATTCCAGGCCGTAGCGAGCATGCAGGGCCATGTCCAGAGCACCGACCTGCACCGCAGCCAAAGTGGGACTTTCAGCAGCCACACCTAACTGCATGGAAGGAATCCTGGAAGCCCTCAAACCACCCAGGAACCACACGCGGGCACCTTTTCCAGGCAGTAAACAGTGTCCAGGGGAAATGGCCCGGAACGCCAGCTGTCAAGTGCGTACAATTAACCAGATTCGCCAAGCAGACATGACTGGATGGGCGGGATGCAGTCAGTGCACGAACCACGTTCCAGCACCTGCGCTGGCCAATAAACAGCATCCTCAGAAAATTGCTTGGAGCACCAATTTCCCAGCCAGCCAAACCAAATTCACTTGCCATTATAAGCCAGAAAGTACCCTTAGAACCGCAATTTGGTATCTATTGCAGGCAATAAACCATATTCTGGAAAAAATTGTTTGAATACTAATTTTCCAGATGGTGAATCCAACCAAAATTATACCGGGCTAGGCTGAACATTATCTGTAATTTTAAATACAGTTGTTTTGGGCAAAAGGCAGTTGAGGAGGTCATAAATCCTGTTTCCCATGCATCCTTGTCATGAAATTGACATGCTGTGTTGAATCAAATCGGAATAAACAGCTCAAGCTGCTAAAGTTTAAAGCCTCCCAAACAATTACATTCGCCACTCTCCCGATGCAGAGAAAAATCAAGGCAAGGTGCTGCAATTGTTCTCAGTGGCGAATTAAACAAATGTGACTCCAGTTAGTTTAATAATACACACATTTCATTTGATGCCAAACATTACCTGGTCCATGTGGGTTAAAGGCACGCTTTTGTACCTTTCATCAGTTTTCATTCTTTAATATGATTGTGAGTTAACGCTTCTTCCTATCACGGAGGGGTTGTGCTATTTTATGGCTGATTGCCTCACCCCCGTTTAGTCATGTACGACAGGTGAATTTGGTTGATTTGACTCCATCAGAAGTTGGTATTCCACCATTTTCCTTAAATACTTGGCATCACCTGGAAGGGGTATGGAACCTGGTTTCTACGGAAGCTTTGTGGCCGACTCCAACCTCGCCTGCCCAGTTAGGCATGGCGGATGGATTGGGCTGGTGTGGCTCACTTGGAAGTTGATGCTCTCAACAGATTTTCAGAAATGGGAACAAGCCATGAAAGTGTTTCTGTGGATGCTCCGTGGCTGATTTCCTCCCTCTCGCATGGCCGCGTCTGATGGCGGGACTTGGTGGCTGGGCTCACCCGGGTTCTGGCGTCTGGGGCCTTTCCATTGAACAACAGCAATGCTGCTGCTGCTGCTGCTGCTGTGGGTTGGTGGTGAAAATGATGCAAACGTTTCAGTCCCAAAATATTGTTCAGTCCTAAAAAGTAGCATATACCATTGCTTTGGCCCTGTTTGTCTTTTTTTTGAGAGCCAGTCCAGCGCACGCTGTTCCATTCCAGCTTTTGCACCATCCACAAAACAATTGGACAAGGTGGCCTTCCCCTCCTCAAGGGACAGCTGGAATCGGCCTGACCCTTTGGCCTCCCATCTAGGGTTCTGCACGGCTAGAGGGTTGCTCTTTTCGATCTGGGAGCCAGGCATCCAGGCCAGTCCGTGGAGTTGCTGAGATGCTGGCGCGGGTGCTGCAGCCCCTCAGCCCTGTGACCCGTCAGCCCTGGGATGCACAAACAGCACTCGGCTGCAAGCCACACCCGGCCCTGAGAGGGAACGCACCTGGCAAGGCAGCAAAGCTCGCCCAGCGAGCTCCCACCAAGGGGTTCACTTGCTCTTGCTGCTTCAGAGACCGACTGGCAGGGGCAGCTTCCCTTGGGCACTCTCAGGGCATGGCCCCTCAGCAAAGCACTCAGCTGGTTTCTGTCTGCTTTGCCACTTTAACCCGGGCTGCTGCTTGTCAGTTAAACAAAAGCAACTCTGCCTCAGCATTTCTGTGCACCTTCTTCAGACAATGAAAGCGAAGCCTTCCCTTGGAGGATTCAGCTGTTCCGTCACACACGCTAACGCCTGGGACATTTTATTCTTTCATTTGCTTTTGGCTGATAGGCTCATGATGGAGATGTTGGTTTTTAAGACAAGAATAGATCTCCGTCCTAAAATAGCCAGATCAGCCAAATAGATTAGATTTCCTTCTTGTTGCTTAAGATGCTCCCTGATGTGACCTGCAGTATTTTCTCTGACCTGCCTATCTCTGTGTCGTTCGGGCTGCAGTCTGGCTGAAATGTGCTGCAGTGAGGTCAGGAGCGGGCGCTTTCCACCCTTTCTTGGCAGTGATGCCTCCGCCCCGTATCCAAGCCCCTTTCTGCTCCATCCTGCTGCCGCTTGTGCAAAACTGAGCAAGGCCCCATCCCGCGCAATCCTGGAAGCTGCTTTAGTTGTATGCTGACGGCACAAAGATCTCGTGGCAGACTTTTCAAGGTATTCTCAGTGAGTTACAATATTGCCCCCAAATCCTCTGGCACAGAAGGTCAACCGAGGGCCAAAGGAACAGTCTCCATGGAGGGCGGATGGAGGGAGCAGCCAGTACGCAAGAGCCAAAGCCCTTCCTCCATGGGAGTCATGGAAAAGTCAGCGAGGGTGTCTCCAAATACAGTGGGACCTTGGCTCATGAACTTAGTCCATTCCAGGACTCTGGCTGTGACCCAAACTGGTCATGAGTCAAGTCAAATTTCCCCATAAGGGTCAACCTAAATAAGGCTAATCCGTCCTGCAACTATTTTTTTTACTCACAAAAATTTGAAGCAAAGTGGCAAAGAACAACAAAGATCGCACCCATCTCTCCCCCCACAGTGATCGTGTGTGTGTGAGGGGAGGCGGTCGTGGGTGTGGGTGCGCGGGGGGAGGCGGGCGCACTCGGGGCCATCTCCCCCCAGCACGAACGTGGCCATCTCCCCCCCACCAGCATGACCATGATCGCACCCATGCAGGGAAGGCAGGTGCGATCGCAATCGTCACTCGATGCAGAGTTCATGACCTATGGCAAAATGTTTATGAAATTTCTGTTCGCGACCCAATTTGTTTGTGAACTGAGGTGTTCGTGAGCTGAGGTACCACTGTATAAAGTAAGAGAAGTTTGAGAACTTTGCAACTACATGAAATTGGACATGACGGGGGAGAACCCCTTTGGGAGTTCACAGTCTCTCTGTGTGCGGGGCAATGGTTTATGTGGTCGTAACATAAATGGTTGCTGTAATTGCCTCTTTTTGGAGGACGTGTGGAAAAGTCTTCTGAAACAGCTCATGGTGTCACGTATCTCTGATTTGTGGATACTTCTACAATCTTTCCAGCATTGTCTTTGCATGTATCTTTTGGGAGAGACTCTCTATGCTTGGTGCCTGTCTGCATTAGGATTTTGACCCATTTTAACTCACCACTTTTCTGAGCCTTATGCTTTGAGATTCTTTGCGGAATTAAGACTCCTTTACATCTTTTTTTTCCACCAGGGCTTCTCTTTTTCTACCTTTCTCTATGTTCCATTACACAACCACAAGGTGGCACTGCAGTATAACAGAACTGTGAAAATACAGGATCGTTTGTAGCATTTTGTAGCACACTAGTCCTTTAATAGCTCATTATCCTTCTTCTAAAGAAAGCTGCAGAGATGCTCAGAAAGTGCAGGAGCAGCCCTGGAAGGTGCCAAAGAACCCCAAATTGCTCTGGGTGAGGAAGCACAAGCCCCTAATAAATGGCTTGTGCCAAGAAACCCCCAGGCTTTTCGCATGTTCGTTCCACCCCCTGAATCTTACATGGTGTTGGTGACCTCCTTGCATGGACCGGGCCTTTCTTACCTTCCATCCTTCCTCACAAGCAGCCTTGCCCAAGTCCGCACGGGCTCCCCAGGTGCTCCCAGGCTCCCGCTCAGGCGCCAGGGGTAAGCACACGTGCACTGGCACGAGCGAGATGCACCAGGAGGCGTCCAGTGGCAGGATCACTTCTGAGGAAGAATGGTGCTTTCCTGGGGGTGGAAAATGGAATTGTCATCATGGAATGAATGAATTGTGCAGTTTCTCTTTTGTAACCCAGAGAATAATTAAGATAGATGGGCAGATGAATTAGCTGTCCTGCAAGGTCAAAAGTGGATTGCCTTATTACTCTATTATTTTACCGTTGTGCAGCTATCACCACTAACACCTTTTTCATGATATTTTGTACATCTGTACAAAAAAGAGAGAGAGGGAGGGAGGGAGGGGGGGAGAGAGAGAGAGATACAAATTGATCGTTTGCTGCTGAAATCAGTCTTCGTCATTGCCGGCAGTGCTTGGATTAATGGGACTGAAGGCTGCTGGAGGTTCAGCCAGAAAGACGGGCGGAAAAACAAGAGAAATTGGTTTGTACCCTTGGGGATGGGATTGATGGGACTCTCACAGAGCTGCCGCTCTGGCTCTTGCTGCCACCACCACTGCTCGAAAGATGAAGTTTGGCAGTGGGGAAGAAATGACGCCACACCTGAGGCAGGAAGAGTAACATAGAAACATAGGAACAGAACAAGTCAGAAGGGGCCTCCCGGGCCATCTAGTCTGACCCCGGCTCCAGCCGGCTCCGCTCACGACATGCCCACCATGTGCATGTCCAGTCTATCCTCGAACACCCTCACTGATGGGGCCTCAACCATCTCGCGTGGAAGCCCTTTCCACACCCTCGGGGTCCTAACCATCAGGAAGTGCTTCCTGGCATCCAAATGGAACCTTGGTTCCCTGAGCTTTGCTCCATTGGAGCGCGTCCTGCCTTCCTCTGCAGGGGAGAACAGGTCTCTCCCCACCTCCGTGTGACATCCCCTCACATACCTGTAGGTTGCCAACAGATCCCCTCTGAGTCTCCTCTTCTCCAGGCTGAAGAGACCCAGTTCCCTCAGTCTGGCCTCATACGGCATCCCCTGCAAACTGGCCACCAACCTTGTGGCCTTATGCTGCACTCACTCTAACCTGGCTATATCCTTTCTGTAATGAGGGCCCAAAACTGAGCACAATACTCCAGTTGCGGGCACACCAGAGTCGCATAGAGTGGTAGTAATACCTCTCTCAATCTAGAAGCCACACTTCTGGCTATGCAACCAAGGGTGGCGTCTGCTCTCTTGGCCGCCGCATCACACGGCTAACTCATGTTCAGCCTGCAGTCAACCAGCACCCCGAGGTCCCTTCCACAAGTGCTGCTCTCCAGCCACTTGTCCCCTAACCTGTACTTACAACACCTACTCCTATGCCCCAAGTGCAAGACCTTGCACTTATCCACAATGAACACCATCCTGTTGTCTCCTGCCCACTTCCATAGTCTGTCCAGATCCTTTTGGATCTGGAGTACCTGCTCCTCAGTTGTGGCCACTGCTCCAGTTTTAGTAGTGTCTGCGAATTTGATCAGCAGATTCTTCACCCCTCCTTCCATGTCATTGATAAAAAGATTAAACAGGATTGGCCCCAGGACAGAGCCCTGGGGGACCCTGCTTGTCACTGGCCGCCATCCCGAGGATTCCCCACTAATGGTTACCCTTTGCTTTCGGCCAGTCAACCATGCCCCAATCCATTGGACAGTGCTTGTCTATCCCAAAACTCCTCAATTTCTCCACCAGGATGTCATGGGGCACTTTGTCAAAGGCCTTGCTGAAATCCAGGTATACCACATCCACTGCATCCCCTCCATCTAGTCATCTCGAAACCTTGTCATAGAATCCCACAAGGTTTGTCTGGCAGGACCTGTTTTTGTGGAAGCCGTGTTGTGTGGCTGCCAGCCTCCCTTCCCTATCTAGCATTACTAGAGCCTTTCCATTGTGTTTCCTACAATGGACGTAAGGCTAACTGGTCTGTAATTCCCCATGTCCCTTCTACTACCCTTTCTGAAAATTGGGACCACTGACACCACCCTCCAGTCCTCTGGAACTTCACCCGTTCTCCATGAGGCCTCAAAAATGGAGGCCAGCGGGCTTGAGAGAACCCCTGCCAAATCTCACATGGAATTTTAGGCAGCCTTGGCTTGGGCAGAGACCTGAATGCTTGGCACTGGCTCTGTTATCAGGCCTGTTGCAAGCCACTCTGACTCTGCTGGATTGCGCTAGGGCGTCCAAGATCCCGAGATGCCTTCTGGAAGCCCGCAAGCAAGGTGCGCACCCAAAAGAGACAGCAGCACCGCCTGCTTCCTATCCTTGAGCAAATCCCCAACTCTCCCTCATGCACTCTGAAATGTACGCGCCTCCGACTTGGTCCATCTGCACTGCTACGAGCCTCCATCACAGCCTGTCGCCCTCGGTTGGCAGCTCTCGCACTCTCCTCCTTCGCAACCACTGTCTTCATGCTGCATATTCCAGCTGTAGGTCCTCAGGTGAGGAGGCTGCTTGCGAGTGACTCAAGCAGGTACGCTCCATCAAGGCCACCAACAGGCCTTGCGCTTCTCTCCTCACCTTGATTGCCTCATGAGGGAATCTGGGGAGGGCCGCCTCTGCAGGACATCCTCCGCAGACTGGGCTGGGACCATGCAAGGCAGGGCTTTCTCTCCTGCAGCACCTTGTTCATGAAACGCTTTCCCCTGGGAAGGCGCTCCTGGGGCAAAGGGGGCTTTTGCTGGGGAGGCGGCAGCCCGGCAGGGCCAGTGGAAGCTGCGGTGGCGGAAGAGGTGGGGAAGTCTTCTGTAGCCAGGGGCTTTGCCAGGTCCGGAGGACTCCATTCTGCATTGCATCTGGGTGTGCTAATTTTATGTGTATGCTCATAGTAATTACATTCAGAAGTAATCATGACGATTTATTTCTGTGTCACAGGTAGCCAAACCAGCCAATTATTTTTTCATCCAAATCATCTCAACTAAAATAAACTCTCAGTTCATTTGCACCCTGACCAAGATCATCTCAAACCAGTGGGAAGGGGATTTGTCTTGTTTATTAATAAATTTAATTGCTGTGCGGACACAACAACCTGAGTGTGTGTGTTGAGTGGCAGCCTGCTGGAAGAGGTGCTTCCAAGCGCTCCTGACCCCACTGCACGGTCCCCAGGGAGAAACAGCCCAACGTGGTGCTGGGTTAGGCGGTGGTTCTGCATTACGGCAGGCAAGGCCGAGCACAGAACAGGACTACTCTGATGTAGCGATAAATGCCAGCTGAGCTTCTTACCTACACGGCAAGAGAAAATTTGCAGAGGGAAGAATCAGCGCAGGTCTCTCCTACCTTTGCCAGCACCTGCCCAAGCCTTTCCCATGCGAGGAGTTTGACCTGTCTCTTCACTAAGGCTTCTTCTCTTTTAATTTTGGGAGGAAGAGTGTGTCCTTTACATGGGGCTTTTTCCTGGAGTTTGTCTTTCACTGCCTTTCTATTAAGCAACCACAAGGTGGCGCCACAGTGGAGCTGCCCCATGGAGGGTTTGCAACTTCCAGGAGACTTTTCTTCTGGCTTGTTGCAGTTTGAAACTTGAACAGCGAGCTTTCCTGGCACAGGGATGGCACAACACACCCGGAGAGGCCCTGGAGGTGCTGGCGTCGCAAGGAGGCTCCATGAATTCATGTGAGGGATCAGAAGGGCCCCATGGATGCCCCCGCCTGTTCTGCCGGGCACGAGAGAAGTGAGGCTCTGCTGGGAAAGCGAGCCTGCCACTGTGCGCCGGCAGAGGCCTCGGCCGTGGCCACAAAGGCCGCACGTGGGCAACCGCAGCGGTGAGCTCTGGGCGTGGGGTGGCCGGCCCCTGTGCCTGCAGCCAGGAGGGCAAGTGTGCACATGCCACGGATGTGAAAGAAGGATTAGAGAGCAAGAGCGGATCGCTGTGGGGCCCCGCGAGCACCAGCCACAAGCCGGCTGCTGGAAAGGGTCCACCGCAGAGGGTCCAGGACTCGGCAAGACGGTGCCTCCTGGTAGCCAGCTGTGCATCTCAGCAAAAAACCGGTTGCAACGGCACCCGAGGCTGCAGTTAATGGCAGGAGCCCTGAGACAGCGTCCTGCCCACATGCAGGCTTTCCCCCGAGCAGCTGGGAAGTCAGGAGAGGAAAACCGGGCCAGGGGCACCAGCAGTTCTTCTTAGCCGGTGCCACTTCCGCCTGCCTTTGGCCACAAGCCTGGTTTTGCCATTTCAGCAGCAACATGCATGACTCGGCGCACCGTGGAGCTGTGGCCTGACGCAGCCCTCTGGCGACGCAAGGAAAGCCTCTCAGAAATGCCTCGATGTTCGTGTTCTCGCAAAATCAGTACACACCCATGTGCCTTGATACACCGAAACGGCTGAGAACCTTTGGAGAAGTGCCAGATCTGGTCCACGCCCGGCTCTGATCCACTTCCTAATCCTGCCCAGGGAGCTGTGTGGCAAAAGAGGCAGGCTGAAGATCGAATAAGCAAACAAATAAGCGACCCAGGAGAGGCAGGGCAGACCTCTTCATTTGGGAATCCACAAAAGATGCACTCCTCATGCCACCCCCGAAGGGCCCACGTTGGCCGGGCCTGAAGCCCGGCCCCCTTGCTGCCCTCCCGCTGGCCCCAGCCCTCCACGTGGCACCTGGGCCCCAGCAGCAGGCCCCCGGCATGGCTTCCTGCTCCTGGAGGGGCAGGGCTGGCCCCTCCATGTCTCTGGCTCCTCCAGGTCTGGTCCCGGGGCAAGGAAGCCTCCCACCGAAATGTGGTTCCTGCAGGGATGTGCCGAAGGTCCCCAGCCAACGGGACCCCAAGGCGGCTTCCTGAAGGCAGTTGCATGTCACCCCTGCCTTTCCCGCCCTCCCGCAGGAAGCCTTAGCGGCGCCTCAGCCCTGGGCCGCAGCTGTACATCCAGAGCAAAGCTCAGGCGGAACCGGTCACGCCTCTGGGGCCGCTTCCTTCATTTCCAGGCATCTTCCTGGCTCTCGCACTTCCCGTGGCTCCTTTCAGACTGAAGCAAGGGGCAAGGGCTCAAGTGGGAATGTGCCTGGGGAAACCCGCCCAGTGTCCCTCCCCGGGGTTCCTGCTACTGACAGTGTTCTCCAAGTAACTTCTGCAGCAGGTGGGGAGAGAGGCAACCCTCTTCTGGGGAGCAGAGCCGATGTCAGAATGGGCTGAATCTCACCCACATCCCTCCGGCCCAGCACAGCCTTGCAATCTCATGCGCCATGCATGAGAGAAACGTGTCTAGCTTAACCCTGAAATTGCCTGTCCTGCTCTGCAGAAATGCGACCACAGCCCATCCAGGGCTCTTCCGCCCAGGGACCCCGTCACCATCAGCCTTGTGCTGGGTTGGCTCAGCCCAGCGTCCATCTGGGAGGGGGAGCGGCAAGGCTGGCCAGCGCTGCTGCAATGCCTGGGTTAGTCCTGATGGCTGTGGCAAGGTGGGACAGCGCTGACTGCACGGCTGCAGGTTGGGGCCCCGATCCCCCCATTGCACTTGCAGCCACTGCGCAAAGAGCTGGCCAGCTTCTCCTCCGGGGTCATAAGCATGTCCCCGCCAAGGCTTTGCACAGCTAAGTGCTTGCAGGGGGACACAAATGAGGGGCCACCTTTCCCACCATGCTCAGCCCACCCCGCATCCAGGGCCCGGCAGCCTCTCGGCTTGGGGGTGTGGGGTGCCCCCAGAGGACTGACTGGCCCAGAAGTCTGGCTTCTGGAAAGGTCCTTCAGCTTCTACGGTAGACGCTGGCCCTGAGCAGAAATAGGTCGGTCTGTTCACGTGTCACTGAGAAGACAATTGCAACCATCGCAGTTTCAGTGGCTTTTGCAGCTTTTGCTTAACCAGTGATGTGGGGGAGCTTAATCTGCTTTTCCAAAAACAGACTGAAGGGTTTTCCCCCTTTGGATGTCACGCCTCCCAGGGCAACTTCTGAGAGAGATCTGGAGGCACGGACTCCCAAGTGTTTTCAGCATGCAAATGCTTCCAACGGCTCTGGCTGCCGCACTCCCTGCTTCTGCAGAGGCACCACGCCTCCCATCCGCAGCCCGGCCCCCCCGCCTGTGCACAAGGACCTGCAGTCCTGAGGACACGCCTCTCCATGAAGGTCCTCCGGCACGACCTCCAGGGGGACCCCTGCCCTGCGCAAATGTACCCCCACCTTCAGCCAGGGTGCTGGGAATGAGGCGGCAGGGAGGGCCAGTCGCCTGTCCTTCCACACACCCATTGATCTCCCCTGAGCTGGACATAGATGGACACATGAGCGACAAACGCACCTGCCCACCGTGCCTATTTGAGGCCTGATATTTGGTGTCAATATTCTTGTGGGGACCTCTTGGGAGGATGCTCAGGTCCCACGCAAATGGACCATTACTTGAGCAATTAAAATCCTGCCACGTGGCTGAACTCGCAGAGGCCGTTCCAGTTTCCACGCGTGAGTCTGCTGCACCGCTCCAACAGACCAGGGGAGGGTATTGGAAAGCGGGGGCCGTGGCACAGAAAAGCTGCAGACAAGTGGCGGCAGTGGGGGGGGCGGGGGGCTGCCCAACAGGAGACTCTAAATCCTGCCCAGACCCCGAGTGTTTTCCCGGCAGGCGACCAGCATGTTTCCCAACCTTTTGAAGAAACGTTTGCACGGTCTTTGAGTCCCCCACCTGTCACGACTCTCCATCAAGTGGGACCCTTCAGGGCAGGAACAGGGAATGCCGCTACTGGCTGTGCTGCTGCCCCGACTCCAGGCAGGAATTCTGTTTGCAGCTGGCAAGGAAGTTGGTGTTCCATCGGGAAGCATCTTGGCTGGTCTTTTCTGGAAGACACACCAGATTTCAAGGGTATATTTCCCATTTTATTTGGCAGTTGGGCTCTGCGTTGCTTGTCTGGGACAACCATGGCCGGAAGCCTCTGCCCGAACCTCAGCTGGGGAGTGGGCAACTCTCCGGGCTGAAGCAAATGTGGGCAAACCTGAAATAAATGCAGAAACTTGGGACTGACTGTCAAGGATTCCGATTTCTCCTAAATCACCCTTTCTGCAATCTCAGTTGTTTTGGGATGGGGAGGTATAAAATTACTGCATTTTTAAAAAGCAAAAGTGAGCATTGAAAAGGCCTTGAATACAAATGCAAGAATGCTCCTCCATTGCAGATCGAGCTGATGGAGTTTGACCTCTTGCATGGGGCTACGTCACAGCGAACTGGCCTCAGATCAGGCCTCCCACACCAGGCTGCTTGGGCCGTGCCTGGCCGTCGCTCTGCCCCGGAGGTCCTGGGGACCAGAGACTCTCTGGCTTGGCAGGCCCGGGAGGCACGTGAACCAGTCCCCAAATGGGCATCTCTGCTCCACGGGCAGATGCAGGCAATCCTGGACGTTCTTCCAAGAACCGTTATATGCCTTGTTTAGTTTCAGTGTCCTCATTCTGTTCAAAGAGGCAGATGGCCGGAGAGGGTTATTTTCTTCCACCAGAACGGGCCAGAATGGACCGAGGATTCATATTTCCAGCATGCTGTGGGCCCACAGGCACGACGGGAGAGCTGGCTTCCCTGCGGTTGTCCTGCTTGCTTCCAAAGGACTCTGTGCCCTTGGCGCTGCCGTTTTCCCACTGCTGGTATGGTCAAGGCCTTCTTTTCAAGCATGTGGAAAGGGATGCAACGCAGACGTTAAGCACCATTTTTAGAGGACGGTTATGCAACCAAGTCTGGTGGCACCTTGAAGACCGACATGCACCTTGTGAGCTGGAGTCACAGGCCACTCCGTCAGGTGCCCAGGAAGAGCGGTGCCTGGCTGACGCGCATGATTTGCAGAGCGGCCCCGCGGGCGCAAGCACTGTGGCTGCCACAGAGCCCAGAGGCGGTGCGGCCACCAGGCCCAGGCAGGAGGCAACGCACGATCCAGCTGCCGCCGCTGCCATCTCTTCCTCTCGGCTCCTGCGCACAAAGCCTCGAGCAGGCCTGGCTCAGAAAGCCAAGCCCCATCGCAGCACCAGAAGCCTGGTGCCACGAGGCATCCGTGCAGAAGGGAGAATGTCGCCGGGGTGCCGCTTTCCGTCATACCACTGAGCTGAAAGAAGAGGCCACGTATGCTGAACATCCCCTTCAGCGGACTGACCTCCGTGAGGGCTCCCTTTTCCTGGGTTGGTGGATCCTCGCCCAGGGGTCCAAGCAAGTAATTTGCATGCCTGGGTCCTTTCCCGGGCAGCTCAGAGCAAGAGAGCACTGGATCCCAGGGAGAAATGCTCCACTTTAGTATGAGGCAGATACTTTGCTCCTCTCCTCCCTTTCTGTGAACCGTTTGCTGCCATCCTCTCTCTTAGCCTCCAGGTAGTGCCAGACACATTTTCTCTGCCCCATTTTCGTCCCGGCCTCCAGTACTCCTTAGTTCTCCCTACTTTGTGCGTCCTTCTTAGATCTCCTCAGGGCCTAGGGACATGCCATGGGAAGGAGAGGGGGCTGGATCTTTCAGTATCTTTTCAAAAGCTTAAAAGTGCTTGTTGGCTACATCTGACAGGCTCTGGCTGGTGAATCGGAGGGAGAGGATACCAAACTCCGCAACTTGTGCCTTTCGCTTGTTTGTCTGCTCCGGGCCAGGAACTGGGCCGATTTTGCCAGCGGCTCTTGTGTCCGTCGTGGGGCACCTCAGGAGGGGCGTTGCGTGGGCAGAGAGGGCTTGGTGCCGTGGCAGCCCTGAATGGACCGATTCCACGCACCGGTATGCAAACAGCCCCAGCTCCCACCCGCTCCGAGTGGCGTGGCCTTCCTGGCCGGGATGGCCCTCTTCCCGTCCCCTCCTCCTGCCGCTGGTACCGGCTTATGCTCCACACCAGGCGCTTCCCCGTCCGGTGCACTGCCCGCCCTGCCCGTGCCCTCCACCGCGACAGGCCCCCGAACGACTGTCTGCTCCAGGGCTCTGCTCAGGCTGTTCCTTTTGTCTGAGCAAGGGTGTCCTGGCCAAGAGGACTCCGAGAAGGCTCCAAGGGCCAGGGAGAGCACCTTGCCATGGCTGGGACATGTTGTCCAGCTGGTGCGTGGGAGGTCTCTGTGCTGGCATGCTCGGGAGGCTGCATGACCTGGCCCGAAGACTTGACCCCCAGCCCAGGCATCTCTGGGGAGAAGTAAGCCAGGGCTGACTGCAAGGTCACGAGGCTGGGGGCCCAGTGGTGGCAGGAAGGAACCCAACAGGCTGGAGGTTTGCCATGTCCAGCAGCGCCCACAAGGCAAGCCTCTCCTTGCCCCGTTCGGAAATGCTTGTCTGGGGGCGTGGAGGTGCCAGGCAGGGCTCCCCTCCTGTTGCAAGCCCCCCGCTCATTCCTGGGCCCCACGGCAGGCCGCCTCCGCTTTGTGTGGGGCACTGTTTCTTGCAGGAGCCTTTCGTCTCAGAAAGTCAGCACTGCTCTTCCTGTTCTGCGCTTTGCGTGCCAAAGGGAGAGGCCACGAGGGCCAACCTGGGAGGAAGCCTCCGTGGCGATCACCCAATGCCTCCCACGTGCCCCCGGTGCTTGCCAAAGCGGGCCGGCACAGGAGCGTGCCCAGGGGACGCAGCACCCCAGCTCCAGAGTGGGTCCCCGCCCGGCCCCCTTGCTTGCCTTTGTGCCGTGCAGGAGCCAGCCAGCCAGCCAGCCAGCCAGCCAGCCGGCAGCTGTATGGCGATGGCACGGCAGCCGCTCAGTTCCTCGCCAGGAACCCTGTGAAATTAATCCACATCTCGTGAAATCCTACCCAGCATTCGGGTCACTGCCTCGTTCCAGCACTGCGAAAGGAGGGATTCCGCCGTGATTTATTACTGGCCCCAACGCACATATTATTATGAAATGAGTTTATTACACTCTAAATCTCCTGTTAATGTGCTACTGTTTTAATCCCTTTATCCAATTTTCAGTCTCTCAGGCTTGGCTGCCATTCACTTGCACAAAACTCTCCATTCTGAAGGTTTTATTGTGCGATATCCATATTCATTTATCCTGCTTTAAGGCTGTGGTGTGGAGGT
This sequence comes from Varanus komodoensis, assembly GCF_004798865.1. Taxonomy (NCBI): domain Eukaryota; kingdom Metazoa; phylum Chordata; class Lepidosauria; order Squamata; family Varanidae; genus Varanus; species Varanus komodoensis. Next base: position 1,084,930 of record NW_025335317.1, read on the forward strand.
GGGGGAAGAGGAGATCAAGGAGAAGGGATCGGAGAGGCAGGGATGTGAGCGCATGGGGACGGCATGGGGGAGCGGCTGCCGGCGCGGCGCGTGGCTCCAGGAGGAGAACGGGATGCGGGATGCTCCGTGTGGCACGGCAGGGGGGCAAGTGGGACGCTGGGGGGAGCGCGCATGTTGAGGGAAGAGAGGAAGGGGCAGAGGGCCGTGGGGAGGGGCCAAGGCATCCATGGGTCCACTCCCCAGCCTTTCCGGCTAGCCCAGTGCAGGGGGCCAGTCTGGTCCGGGAAGGCCTCCGGAGAGAGGAGGGGCTGCGCGAGGCCCACGGGGGAGCCGAGGGCCCGCGAGCGGGGGCGACTCTCCCACTTGGTGCCAGCAGCCCCCACCCCGTGCCCATGCTGGACGCCCCCCCGCCAGGCCATGCACTCGCCCGTCCAAAGGCCTCGGCGCAGCTGCTGTGGGATGTGCGGGGGGAAGCACCGTGCCGTGGCCGGTGGCCCTCCCTTGTACGCATGGCAGACCGTCAGCTTAGCTAAGCCGAGGATCCGGCCCAGTCGGGGCTGCGGGCCAAATTACATGTCTGTGGAAATGACGACCTCCAGGGCTGGCTGCAGCTCCTGGCGCACAGAGCCAAGGGGTGGGGAAGGGAGGCCGCTGCCCTGGGACCAGCTCTGTGGCCAAGCGGCGCTGATGGCTCTTCTCTGTGCTCAGGCACACGCGTGTGCCAAGAGCCCCCGCGGTTTCCCACCGGCATCCAAAATGGGCGGTCCGTGCTCAGCCTGGATGGGTGCACCTACTGCTGCTTGCCCCCCGCCCAGAAAGGACGTCTTGCGGGAGGGACTGAATGCCGGGCCGGAGAAAGGCGGGATGCCCAGAGCTTTCGTGGCAGTTCAAAGGAAGGCCACAGTGCTGCGGACAAAGCGGCTCTAAGCGGTGAGGGGAACAGTGGTCGGACCGGGGCTCCCTCAAAGGAGAGCCACCAGTGCAGGCAGGGGCCCTGCTGCAGGCAGCACACACCACGGCCTCTCCTTTGGTGTGGGCACGGCAGCGCCTGCTGGCGTTTGCCAGTTTTTTAAAACAGAAGTATAAATGAGGGGTGTGCCAGCCTTCAGAGGACTCATATTTTAAGTCGAATTAAAAAGCCTAAGTGAGCGGCACTTGTGCAGTTTATCGAAAGAAGCAAACTCTAAGGCTCACGTCTGCTGCTAACCTCCTTTGAAGGCAGGTCAAGGGTCTCCACTCACAGTGCCAACCCTTTAGTTCCTTCAGCTCCGCACAGACAATGCCGAACCTCATTTCTCTCAGATTAGAGGGAGAGAGGTCGATATTGTGCCATGCATATGTATAACCCAGTATATTTACAGCACATGATACATGCATTTCAGAATTCTGCAGGAGTACAGAGCCCCCATCTCAAGATATCTCCGCATTCTACTCCTCTCATTAAAAAAAACAACAACTTTTGAGCCCTTATGGCTAAGGAGATGTGCCATTTTACTTGGGACAGAATTTGTGTTACCTGTGCATTGGATTCTATTCTTTTTAGAGTGGAATAAGCACAGCCCAGTTTATAGCCCACCCTATTCCAAGGGCACAGGATGAATTATTGTATTGTGCAGTGTGAAATATTTCCCTTTACCAAAGGCTCACAAATCACCGACTTAAGCAGAAGTCCTCCCGTCCTGTAATAAAGCCATCTTGGCATCCGAGTTTCCCCAACTCCGTTGTTCCCGCAAATGGAGAGGGCATTCTCGGCGTGGTCTTGCGACTCCTTGCCGCTCCTATCGAGAGGCGCTCCCATTAGCGTGCCTGCCAATTTCTCCTCCTCCACTCATCAGGCATGGAATCCACCCAGTCCTGGGACATTCGCTCTTTCTCCAGCTCTGCCTTGGGAGGGAGGATTATTCCCAGTGCACAGTCTAAATTGCATGGGAGCACAGGGTGGGATGTGACACCCAGGCCCGGGGGGGGAAAGTAAGGCAGGAGAAAAAAAGGCCACATGGGGCGTCGGAGGGTCCAAGCCTTGCCAGTTTTAGACTGGACTGAGACCCAGTTTCTACCACGAGAGTAATGCTGACTTCTAGAGTGACCTCTAGAGTTAAACATGGCTTTCCTTGTATGTTTGCGAAGAATACCAGAACGCTTTCTGGATTTTTTGGAAAGCTGAACTGCAAGGCCACTGCTGGGGTGGGACTTTTGGGAGCCCTGGTGGGCTCGGCCACAGCTGCCAGCCCAAACACCACCGCTGCAGCTTTGATCAGCATCCGGCGTCTCTGGCGGCAGGGCGGGTTGCGCGCATTTCAGAGCACTGCCCAGCCACGTGTGGGATTCTGCGGGAGCATCAGCACTCGCACTCCTCGCCTGCGGGAACCGGGAGCTTGGGGAGCAGCGCTCTGTGCCTGGACTCTGGGCACAGCGGTGGAGACATCCTGGGGCACAGGCTGGAGAGAGGCAGGGCTCTCCCATTCTCTCTCTGGAGCCCCGCTATTTCTCACGCACAAGAAGACCCCCCCCCCAACAATTTCCAAAGCAGAAACAAGAGCCTGGCGCTTCTGCGGAAATGAGACTCGCCACACCTGGAGACGAGGCCAGGGACCTGCCACTGTAGTGGCTCCCACTGGGCAGAGGAGGCCGGGCCGGGCCTGGGCCACGGAGCACTCTCCGCGCCGCCATGGCCGCTCCTCCTTCCAGGCTCGCCCCCCCTGAAGCACCGGCTCGCCCCTCCCCACTGCGCCTCGCGCCTCCCTTCTCCCACGCCGGCACCCCAGCACCCTTGCGGCCGCCTTTGTTCTCCTCCCGCCCCCCCCCCCCGCTGGCTCCGGCGGCCCTCCCTCTCCCACGCCGGGCTCCTTTCCCTTCTCTGCGGCTCCTATGATGTCAGGCGGCTCCTTCTCCACACGCCGACACAGACGCCTGTACCACTTCCAAGGCTCCTGCTGTCAGCTGGGGAATAGATAAAGATAAATGATATTATGTTAAATTCCACTTAATGACAAATTTTTAATTTTCTGAACATGGTCATTTTCTGGCTAGTGAATCAAGTGTAGGGAGCTAATTACATGAAGATCTGAACAAAAATAACTCCTAATTTTCAAGGATAATGGAAGAGAAATGTTGGAGATTAATGGCACTATTTATCTTTTTTAAATTTCTATCTTTCTCTGTGATAGCAGTGCTCCCCAAGGAAAATATTCATAAAATGAAATTGAAGTCGTAACTTAATAGGTTATTAAAATTTTTGAGTGCATATCACTTTCCTTCCGCCGCACTGTAAATTTAAATTGAAGTTTGCAGCTCCCCGAGTCACCAGTGGAGGTTTTTTTTTATGATGGCACAATAGAGGGAAACATGCATCTTTGTCAAGAGGTATTTGCTATTCTAATTTTATGGCAGGCCGGATTATCAGAAAGGAATGTCAGAGTACGGGGAAGCTGACAACACCACAGCCTTAAGCCATGTGTTTCCATTAGCGCCCAAAGCCGTCCAGGGGTTTCTCTGGACCGTTATTTTCCATTTCAGTCTTTTATCTTGATTTAAAGTGAGGGCGCTGAAAATTCAGCTCCTGTCATTTTTCTCTCTCTCTCCCCCAACACACACACTGTTCCTTCTCTCTCCCTCTCCCCCGCCCACCCTCCCTGCTCGGCTTCTGGTCATTGCCTTCCTCTTTTGATATTTTTGCCCCTCTGGTCAGCAGGGGGAAGTTGGGATGGAGACGTCCTGCCCAGGAAACACGGCTGCGCCGGCAGGGCCTCCTCACTGGGGAGCCCGAGGGGTGCTGGGGCTCTGGTGGCACGATCCCGGCAGGAAAAGACCCCCGGCATCTAGGAGAGTGCCATGGCCAGAGACTGCTGCGTGGCTGGCTGCCCATCTCAGCCGGGCCCAGCGCCTGGGAAATGCTTGCGGGAGCCTCCGCAACTTCTCCCACGGGGACAGGGGCCTCATGCGCGCCATCGGTCCCAGCGGGTGGGCTCTGGGCCTGCCGCAGCCCTGCGGTGGCAGCGCCTGGGGCAGCATCCAGGGGTCAGGGTTCCCGACCAGCGCCCACGCCGCCACTCCTCTGACCTGCTCGGTGCAGGCGGTCCCATCAAGGGGGCGGGAGTGGTGGGCCACAGGACAGCGAAGGGCCTCTGTAAAGCTCCTCAGCAGAGCCAGGGGAGGGGTGTCAAGTCCGGAGCGGGTGCCTCTGGAAGCCGAAATCCGGTGGAACGAGTCACGTGCCCCTGCGGTCCCTCTGGGGTCCCAAAGGGCTTGCATCTGGCTCGCAGGGGAAGCCGGCGCGTCGGCAGTGCCGCGGCTCAGACAGCTCTTGCTGCCCTGCTTTCTTCCAGACTCTCCAGTTGGTGAGAACCAGGCAGGGAGGTCCGCCTGTTTTATCTGAGTTAACCAAGCAGCTTTAAAATAGGAACAGCCACCCCCCCCTCCCCACCCCCACGAGCAGGCAAGACCTCAGAGCAGAAGCAGTGACTGTCACCTCCTGGAAGGAGATTCCTTCCATGTTGTAGCCGACCTGAAGCAACACGAAATGAAATGAGCGTTCATCCAGAATCACATAGGAAGAATGCTGGGTTACCTCCAAAACATTTAAGCAGGCTGCCAGCAGGAGCATTAGTTGCTGAAAGGAAAGATCAGATGCGACATTTCTGGCGAAGGTGCCTCGTGGACGAGGGCACGGGTCCCCCCTCAGAGCTCCTCCAACTTACGAAGGATCCCTTTGGGGCCGCGTAGCCGGCCGGCTGCGGCTCTTGCGGGTTCACGTGAGCGGGACGGGACCGGGATTACAGCAGCTCGGCCAGCGATGGCCGCCCGTATTTCCCCCTCACGCTCGCACTGGGGAAAGCTGTGCCGGAGCGGGCCAAAGATCCCACGGCCCGGGTCGCCAGGGCGGCCAGCGCTGCCTGGAGCGTCCTTCCCAGGGACACAGTCGGGATCCAGACGGCTCTGTGCGCGCGGGGCGTGTGGGGGCGGGAGGCGCTGGCGCACCAGGGGAGGGGGCTCTTCCCCGGCCCACCCAGGGGTCGCGGGGCAAGGCGGGCGCGCCGAGCAGGGCTCCCCGGGCCGGGCGCTGCTGCGCGCGGCGGATCGCCCCGCCGGGGCCGGAGGCAGGGAGCCCTGCGCGCCCGCGGCCGGCAGCGATGCGCCTGCCAGGAGCGGCCCCGCTCCGCGCGCGCCCGACCGCCCGGCAGTGGGGCTGGCTGCCTGGGGGCGAAGGGCAGGGCGGCGGGGCCGAAGCGGCGCCCTCGCGGCCGTGAGGATGCGCGCTGCGCTGGGGGCGCGCCCCGTTGGGCACCTGCGGCGTCCGGGTCCGTTCCTCGCGCTTGCCCTTGTGCTGCCCAAGCGGCTTTTGCTTTTGCCTGGCTTGGAGACGATTTCTCCAACATGTGCCCGAGCTCCCATGTGCAGGAAGAAAAGAATTCGAAGGGAAAGCGGCCTGCCTGTGGGGGAAGCGGAAGCTGGCGGCCTTTGGCCAGCAGCCCGGGGCGGCGAGTGTTTTGGCTGGACTAGGGCTGAGTTCCCCTGGTCGCCTCTTGTCAGAAAGGTCTCCCACCAATGTGCCAGAAACTTCTGGGATGATCTCTTTAGAAGGCACAGGAACCTCTGCAAACTTCTCTACGTCTGCGAAAAAAGTGGGCAGCACAAGGTCCAGGGGCACATGAGGCAGTGCCCCCTCCCCTCTTGTCCAAACACGGGCTGGTGGCATTTGCTCAGGATAAGCAACTGCCAGCGAATTGAACCCAGTCAATGCAATTCAGACTAAGAGCTGTTTGTTGGTTTCCAAAGACCACTAATGGGGGGCACACAGATCTAGATTTCTGAAGTGGGACCCGAGAGTAAGCAGCCTTCAAGGTGGGGGGAAGGTAGCTTCTGAGGCAGTCTTCCCCCATCACAGAACTGGGCAGCCCCCCCCCCCCGCCCCGAAGTTGACCTGCACCCTCCTGTGCAGTGGACCTGCTTGCTCGGAAGGTAGCTGCCATTCGCTTCCGTAGCTGCCACAGCTTCACCCCCTGCACAAGGACCGGCCCACGAACGAGCCCAGCCTGCCGGCCCGCATGGACCTGCCGAGTTTCATTGCTCCCTGGTGGGCTCCTTTCTGTCCTCTCTTCCCAGGAAGCTCAGGCGCCTGCCCCCTAAATGCAACTCTGACAGACTTAACTAGCTTCAGCTCCCATTAGTGATAGCAACTCATGCCGAAGAGTATCAGGCACGAAATCATGACTATCAAATACTAAATATATGTAGTAAAAGAGTAAGCAGGGAATTGCATATGGAGTGACTATAAAATAAAAAAAGACTGAAGAACAATCAAATGCGGAGAGACACATATTGGGTACTGCTGACGGCCAAATAAGAAGTGCCATCAGACCCCCCCACCCCCCCAATATACTCTCAACTGTCAAATATCAGAAGGCAAATGTAAAATTGTCTGTCTATGGCCAAACAGCAAATAGAAACATAGAAACAGAACGAGTCAGGAGGGGTCTCCCGGGCCATCTAGTCTGACCTCCGGCACCAGCCGGTTCTGCTCACGCCATGCCCGCCATGTGCACATCCAGCCTATCCTTGAACACCCGCACCGATGGGGCCTCAAAATGTTTTCAAACAAGGGGATTTTCCCTCCCACTCCTGCTAGTGGGGGGCCGACATTCAGCCTCTGCACCCGAGAGACGCCTCTCGTCTCAGCGCGATTCAGGTTGCCGCTCCTGCCCAGCTGGATACTGTTCCAGGGGCCTCCCAAGTCACAGGCGGCCCAACCCATGTGAAAAGTGATCCATGTAAATTGGCTTTTTGTTCTAGGCAGAAAGAGGCTGCAGGGGTGGATGCGAAAGTGCATCACAGCAGCCCTCCAAATTCCACTGGGCACCTCATTCCATCTTCTGTCTGTATCAGGTTGCAGGCTTTGAGGTTTTCTTTTTGAATTAGAATTAGAGAATATGTCCCCAAACAGGGCATCAGATCTGTACATCTCTGAAACGCACACATTCTTCCTCCATTGATTAAAGCATGCCAATGTATATTTTTCAGAAGCATGCATTTTAAGGCATTTTTTTCCAAATCTAGGCATGTTGCTGAACACTGTTTTGGGGCTTTGCACATCACACTGCAAGGGCAGAAATGCATGGTTGGGTCTGGGCGCATGAAAGCATCCCGCCACCCTTGCCTAAAAGCCTTTTGTGGAACCCGAACCCGAAACGGTCAGCAACCCAGTTGCTCATCATTGCATGTGTCTATTAGATATACAGAATTTGCTGTTGTGTCAGACGTCTGGCCCCATGCAGTGCATGTGTATGCAGAAGTACGAGTCCCAGTGCTGGTTCCCAAGAACATGTGCCTTAAAATGCCTAACATACATAAAATGTAAAACATCATAAACTGTAAATCATATAAGGAAAGCTAGAAGGAACTGGATTTTTTTACTGCATGGGAAGAAAATTAAGACAAAGTTATTTCCAAGTGGTTTACATTATTGTTAAAATATTTATGTCTAATTAATATCATTGGTATTATTATTACTTCTTAAGCCTTAATACCCACTTACCTGGGAGTAAACCCTATTGAAATCAGTGAGGCTTGCTTTTTGAATCTACCTATGCAAACACATAGAGGACTGGATATTTTGCAGAAAAAGCACAGAATCTGCACTGCACAAAGCTCGGCACTCATAATCTTTACACCACCCATTTTAAAGTAAAGCAGTAAAAGTTTTTCGTTTTCTTCTGCATTAAAGCTCTGCTTCTCCGATGCTACAACTGCACTCCGTACAGCCTCACCTGGTGCTGGGAAAAAGGCTTCTGAGTGATATGCCGTGGTCAGGGAGTGAGGAAGGCCATATTGCAACCTTATTTCAATGCCCTTCTGTGGCATTTCTGTCTCTGTGTGCCTGAGCTATTACGCATCCGGATGGGCCAGCCTGCTTTCACTCCTAAAGGTGGCAGGTGGAGACTCTTCCACTGTATAGTCGAGTGATGACTGCCCCCCGCCGCCCTTTATGCCCAGCTAGGGAGCAACTGCGAAAGCGGGTTGTACCGCTGTGTCAATTTCACTGCTATATTTCCTGTAAAGGTGAGGCCAAGCATCTCCAGCTGAGCGATTCCTTAGCCAAAGCGAAATTCCCTGGATTTCACGTCGCATCTTCTGGTGGGAGGGCAGCGAGAAGCTTCTGATTTCTGCCTTCAGAGCATTGACTCCTGTGGAATGGGTTGGAGCCCACCAGCCTCCGCAGCCTGCGACAGCCCATCTTTGTGCGTCGAAGCATTTTGGTCCCACCCTGTTGTTCCACTGTGGACGCTCTGAGGAAGCTCACAGCCTAAATAAAACAATCCATGCTACAGCCAAGCGTGAGCATTGCCAGGCAAAAGAAGGGCAACCCACCGCCGTGCCCAGCTGAGGCCACGTAGAAGAGCCTTGTTGGGTGGCCTGTCAAAGCAACAGCAAGCGTGAACTCGCCTCTGGAGGTGCGTCATGGGCGAGGCCAGTCAGACTCGGAGCCCATAAGCTGGGCACGCCTGTCCAGCGGCAGCCCTCCTGCCCCCAGGTCGTTCTTCTGCGCAGTGCCGCGATGGAAAGCGCAGCCGCCGTCCGGGCTGACGAGTGCAGGCCCGGGGACAAAGGTGTGCGGGAGTCAAAATGCCGAACCACCCAGGGCACCAGGCCCCAAACTGGTCTCCACTGGACTCCCCTCCCCGCAAGTTGATGGGAGCGAGTGCCTGCCCATAGCCCAGCTGGTGCGTCCAGCATCGACCGAAGGCCTGCTGGCACCACGTCTCCCCTGCAAAAGTCGCTTTTCCCTTTGGGGTGACCTGCATCCTGGCGAAGAGCAGGCAGGCGATCCTCTCACCCTGATGGGAAGCAGAATTTACCACGGTCACCGTTAGCCACCATTTTCTTTGAGAGAGAGAGCACGGTTTCTTAACCCATCATTTAAGGCCCCTGTGTCCCCAACTTTCTGGTGGAAATATGCATGGCCAAGAGCACCATCTCCCAGGTACTGTAGAAATTGTTGTGCGTCAACTTCAGCCAGGATGGACCAAATATCCATGAGTTTGCCTGTCCACAAGTGGCACCCAGGCACTGCGCGTTCAAATGATGGCAGCATCCTTTGGCCCTCAGTCCATTGTGTTACAGCAGATGGGCAGTGACCTCTCCAGTGTTGCAGTATCAGATTTTAGCTGCCAGAGGGGCACAGAGAACCCACTGGCGTTGCCCTTGTGAGAAGCTCCTTAAGCAGATCAATAATTTAAAAGGGCAAATGCATCAGTAAACAGTAAAGGGCATTTTCAGAGCAAATTCATCCATACTGCAACTTCCACCAAAAAGAAGCGAGTGGTCAAGATTGGGTGTTGCCACGTGGGCAAGCGACGCATTAAGCCATGTGAAAGACCCAGCTGTTGGCTGACTTAGACAAACCGTCACTGAAATGGTGCTGTGCAGTCAGATACACACAAAACAGAAGTTTTTCCTGAATAAACCATAACCTAAGATTCATGGACCCTTCTGACACAGTGTGACCATGTCATTCAGTGTTCCATTGACTTCAAGATGATGTGTATCATGCTTATTCACAGATAATAAGTATTTATAAATATGAATCATGAGTTGCTATGACTGCTCAGCCTCAATCAATACTTCCAATAGCTGAGGAGATGCTGAAGCAGTAAAAGCAGCAAAGCTAAATCTAGACTCTAACAAATGCTGCAATTACAAGTATTGCCGTTCTGCTGAAGGGAGTGACTCATACGAGGCACACAAAGCAGAGGACAAAAACTAACCGTCGGCACCCACTAATTGATAAAAGTAAAAATCATCCTGTCCGTCTCCACTCAAGTACTGAGACCCGGAAGTCATCAATTTTGAGGGAGGCTCCGGATGCAAGGATTCCAGAGCTGATGCAGTCTAAGTGGAAAAGGCCAACACTGAGACCTGGTCAGCCATAGGATGTAAGACAAGATCTGGACAGCTGAAACCTAATCCGTAGCTGTGGATTGCACCCTTTTCAAAGAGATTTGGGGAGTGGGATGGTGGGTCCCCAGAATAATGTTCAAAACAAAATGTGCAACTCCACATGCATCCTAAGTATACTGTTGATTTTAAGTGCACTAACTTTACTCCCCCACTCCATGTGGAATCTCATTGATCAACTTCCTCAAATTTAGCTTGACTCCCGGGACATGTCTTTAGAGTTAAGCCTTCCCTAGAGGAGGGAGATCCCCTTGGGACCATTGCAGGAGGAGAGGTGGGCTAGCAAACCAGGAAGGTGATAACTTCTCAGCATCCCTGAAATTGCCAGTGAGGTGACTCAGTGCGACAAGCTGTATCTGCAGCTGGCCTCCATTCAGACTTGGACCAATGAATTAAATAGGCAAATGAGCAAAGTATTAATCAGCTAGAACCAATGGCTGAAGTTTTGAGATAAACAGTGAAAGATCCTCAGCCTCGAGAATAATGTTGAATTCAAAATCATCAAGAAAAAAATAGAGGGTCTTAACTGGAGGGTTCAATATAACATTTTGATCTGTGGGAATGTCCACATTTCTCAGTATACTGGGATAAATTTCCAGTGAGTTTTGCTGAAGACCCTTCAGCATCCAGAGGAATGATGCCAGTTGACAGTATTCCTTAGTATTTAAAGCAATTGGATTGACCCCCAACCTGAGGCTGCTCCCTGTTGGTTTTCAATAAATCCAGCCTGCTCAGGCTGAGTAAGTGTTGTGATAATTTGTTGCAATGTATCAGCCAAACTTGCTGTTAATATTGTAATGTCTGCCTGAAGTAATGACAGAGGTTGAGGCAAACTATGTGTGATCCATAGCATCACACATGCTAAGCATCATATGTACATACATCATTTTATGCACGATCCTTGTACAATATGTACGTCACCTTCATGTAATGATTCTAAAAAGAAAGTCTAGTTCAAAATTATTATTATTATAAAGTCAGTGAAGCTTTGGGAACAGTTTTATACCAATTAATTGGAAGCCTGTCTGGACAGGTGATTTCTCAATATTTTTATTTGAAATTGCTTTCAAAATTTCCCCTTTCTGCACATGAACCAAGAGGAACTGCCACTGTGAGCAATCTAAACTTGGACGATTGAGTTAAGCGGGGGGGGGGGGGCTTCTATCCCACGCTCCGGTATTTCCTTGCATGTCCTGTACAGACCAGGGCAACCCTTTAAAAATTGTGAATGTGTCTCTTTGGAAGAATTGTATGCCATATTGCTCTCATCTTTTTTGACAAAAATAGCACGATTTTCTGTTTAAGGCAATGTGCCAAAATCTTTCTAGGATGTGCACATTTTCCCAGTATACCTGTCATGAACAGGTGAAGGTAAATTCTACTTGCTGTGGATGGATATTATTCAAGAAGCCAGATTCCAGCTAGATATCAGGAAGATTTCTTGACTGTCAGAGCAGTACGGCGATGGATCCAGCTACCGAGGGAGCTGGTGGGTTGTCCCACACGGAGGCATTCCAGATGCCACTGGGCAGCCATCTGGGAGGGATGGTTTAACTGGGAATCTTGCACGGAGCAGGGGGCTGGAACCGATGGCCCTCTGCCCCCTCACAACTGCTCTTTTTCTGTGATATGATCCATATTTAACATTCTGTAGGTCCTGGTAAAGTTGTGCAGCTGGAGAAGTATAAGAGATTTCAACTTCTTCTTTGCGACATCAGCTCCATTTTTAAAATTCTGTTTTTATTGGGCGTTTGAGCATAGTTTAGCATGAGTAGAAGCTCTGGTGCCACTCAGTGGCACATGGGCCCACCTTACCCTGGTCAATCTCTCAGTATTTGGTCCTGTTGAAACATCTCACTGTTGAGAAGAGAAACATTTACACTGCAGAAATGAGGGTACTAAGAGGATCTGAAAACTGCACCTCCTGACAGACCTGGGCATTAGTCCCAAATTATTAATATTTCAAACGTCCAAGCATGCATGTAGCCTAGTATTGGTGTGGAAACCAAAAACGACCCTAAGTAAAAGTGGCGATGACGGAGAGCTGAAATAAATGTGCAGGCCGCTTCACCAGGAGGCAAAGTTCTCTGAGCGCCCATCCAAGCGGATTCCGCCCTCCGTGCCCCAAGCGTGGCTCTTTGCCTCCAGGGACAGGTGCATTTGTGGCCGGCAAAGGATCTAGACCCTCACTCACGTCCCACTCGCAGTCAACGAATCACGAGCAGTCTCACCCATTTGCGAAGCATGAATGGAACGCAACTGGGGAGTCGCTCCCGGGCCTGGCTCATCAGAGAAGAGGAAGGGATTTCCTGGCTAGCTTTAGCTATGCGAACCTGGGATTTCTCCTGCTGATAGAGAGCCCTCCGCTGATCGCTCGCCTCTCACAAAGAGCGGGAGGGAGCCCTCCTCTCTCCTGGTTGCTGGCCTTGCTCCCGGATCAGCCACCACACTCCTGTCCCTCGTGGGTTTTGAGAGAAGATCTCAGAACTGCCCTTCTCTCGCTCTGGGCCCAGAGTGGAGGCAAGGAGTGAGAAAGGGCAGGGAAGAGATGGGATGCCCTCCGAGCCCCTCTGCCAACAGGCTGTGGGGGCTCTGCTGCCAGGGCGAGTGGCTTGAGCAGGCGCAAGGGGCAGATCCGGCTGTAGCCTTCGGGGGGTTGAAGGAGCCTCGGGGGAGCCCGGGGCCTCCCATGCTCCCCCTCCTGCAGGGAGCGATGCAAGGAAGTCTCAAGAGCTGCAAGAATGATGTCCTTATCCGTCCATTCCCAGCCTTTCTGTTGGAGGGTGGAGACTGCTCTTTCTCCGGCTACCCGGGAGTGCAGGGAAGCAGGGAGGGGAAGCCTGCCAGGAGAAGATGCAAGATCCTCGCTCGGAAATGATGAAGGCGTCCTGCTCTTCTCGAAGGCAGAGCCAGGAGAACCACGGCCAGTAGTGGAGCCTCCTTGACCACCGAGCAGAGATGGAACTTGCTGGCCGCATGTCTGATGTCTGGCCATGAGCTCAGCATACCTGAGCTTTCTGGGCAGAGGGCTTAAAGCTGTGCAGACCTTCACAGACGAAGGCCAGGACCTCAAACTGTGCCATGAAAGGTGGGCCAAACGTCAGCATCCTGTCACTGCGACACCCAGTCCAAGCTACAGCCCAGCAGCTCCGTTCTGAGCTAGTTGTGGTTGCCAAATTATCTTCAGAGGCCGCCTCAGCGGAGCGTGTTTGTGGTCCTGGCGTAGCATCGCTTGGAAGACTGAGGCAGCAGGAGGCGGGGAGGGAGCCCACCTGCCTGTCAGGACGCAGTGGGTGGGTTGCTTGCCGACCACTCATGGCCAGTGTGGGCTGGCCTGCATTGCTGTTGTCAAGTCCGTTTCCTGGCAGCTACGGCGAGGGCGTTCCTGCTTCTCCTCAGCACTGTGTGGGGCGGCAGCAGCCGATCCACAGAGGCCTTCGGACCAGCAAACAGGCAGCCCTACCTGGCTCTCCAGGTGCCATTTGTCAGTGCCAGATTTTGGGGAATGGCACAAATTCTTTGAGGGATCCCAAGAATGTAGCAGGCATATCACAGGAAAACCCAATTAAAAGAAAATGGACTCCGCTCTTGGTTTCCTTTCCTTTTTGTCTTCCCTTCTCTGGTCCCAACAGCTCAACAGCTACCTATACCAAAGAAGAATTAGGAGAGAATAAGGAAAGTGCTGGTGCAGCAGCGTGCACGTGCGTGTGCGTGTGCGTGTGTGCGCGTGCACGCGCACGTGTGTTTAAACACATCTGGAAGATGACAGCATCCTCCAGAACGTCAATCAACCCAGATTAAAATATTGTCAATCCACTGTGTGGCACAGCCCCCTTTTTCCTCAGTTTCCCCATCAAGGTGAAAATGGCTGTAGGAACACATAAAATCCGTGTGGTGATCACCGGTGGTATATGGGAAAGGCACTGCAGATATGCAAAAGCAGCCTCAGACCTCGCATAATCTCTTTTTTCTCTCTGAGTGAACAGCTTTAGAAGATGCAGGTCCTCAAGGGTGGAGAAGGAAATAAACTTTTCAGGCTCCTTTTATTTTCCATGCCCATGAGGAGTCAGAGGAATAAATGAAACATGAATGCTCTGATGATGAAACCATTTATATAATTCTGCCGGTGGATATGGCCCCCAGAAGATGCATGAGAAGAGGGAGAGAGAAGTGCCCACCCCTTGCCAGCCGCTGCGAGGAAGGATAAGCCAACCTTGGTTGCTGCAGATGCAGCAGCGGAACTCCGGTCTGGAAAGGGCAAGCGGGGAAGCCAGAGCTGTGCCGAAGCCGGTTCGGCCCTCTCCCCACTTTCTGGGAAGCTGGCAAGATGCCACAGACTGGCCCAAGCACGGCAGCGCCTGTTGGCCACCCGTCCCCTCTCCTTTCCGGCTGCAGCGGCGTGCCACATGCGCCATGCTTCAGAGCGAGTGCCGCCGTGACGTGGGGTGCTCTCGCAGCAAGCCGGAGTGGGCCGGATCCTCAGCTGCCGCGGCCGCCTGCATGTGGAGAGAAGAGATTACACAGATGGTGTTTGTCATCTTGGCAACGGCTCAGATTATAATTCTGCCACAGGGGCTGCTGCTTGCTGAGTTTTACACCACTCACTCGGCGTTTAATTAGCCTTCTTTCACTGGGCAATTTTAAAATGTCACGCATTGAAATAGCTTCTTCCGGGAGAAACAGCAGCCCAAATGCACAGGTAGGGTCAGCCGATGTCCTGCAGCACCACGCAGAGCTAGGCGGGGAGACCTGCCCGGCCGAGCCGCATGTGCGGGGGTCTCCTTTCCCTCCGTGGCCCTGCCGTTGTCTGAGGGGTAAGAAGGAAACCTCCACACCCAGGCACCTTTCCAGTCGCACTGGGTGACCATGTGGGCCCAGGAGCCCCGCTGCCTCCGAAGCTGCGCTAGTGCGCCACACCGTCGCCACCATCCTGGTTCCACCCCATTGTTCAAGGCTCTGGGAACTCCTGAAGCCGCTGCCCGGCTGCCCTGCTTCTGCAGTTTTCGTCTCTGTGCCGCAACTCCTTGAGCGTAATTTGATTCTTATTAATGTGAGCAGCTTAGGCCCTGCTAAATCAGCCCTGAGCCCACACGGGAGGGGGCTGGGTGGGTTCCCTCAGCAGACAACAAGGCCAATCAACCCTTTATAATTGATCATGAATGGACTCTGAGAGGGTCGCAGATCTTCGGGGGCAGCCTCAGCTGGCAACCCAGGGGAACGTGGCCCTATTGAAATCATCCTTCATTACCATGGAGAGTTATAACTGTTCTTTGCTTAGGGGAGGCAAATGAGGAGGGGCTATTAAAAGGAAATAAATGCCCTTTCCCCCCCAGGGGAAAGCGAGCTGGAAGCACTGCCCGGGTTTAACCCCTGCACAAACGTTTCCCCTAAAATGGACTTCTTCCAGCAGAGGAAATTGCGTGTGCCAAAGGGAGTCAGGGCATGGGAAGCGAGGGAGATGTCTGAGGAAAGCCCTGCAGAGAACGGAGGAGCATCATGGTGGAAGAGCTGGAGACCCTCAGGAGGCAGAACTGCCGGCATCGGAAGAAGGAAGAGGGCGAAGGGAAGCCATCCCGCATTGGTGGCACTTTTCCGCCCATTTCAAATGCACTGCATGCATGGGAACGGCACAGTGCGGGAAAGCTGCGCTTCTCACAGTCCTTTACAGGTAAATGCAGATAGGCACGCGGTCCAGAAAAGGACCTCATGCATGTTTTCCGTTTGCAGATACTTGTCACTTTTAAAAAGATGTGTGTGGCTAGGGGAACAGGGAACCCACCATCGGACTCATTTGTACATAAGCAGATAAAACCTGGCTAGAGAACTTGGATTATTGGGCAGCTTAAACTGATAAACCAACAAACAGAGCAGGCATAAAATTCTCTCTGCCCTGCTCAGGCTGAATATATTTCATTTAAAGAAGGGGTATATATGACAGTGAGTTCCAACAAGTTCAGGCGGAAGGGGGCAGGGCGGTGGGGAAGGCTCGCAACGGGCGTCCGTACTAGAACTAGCCCGGGATGACGAGTCCCTGCAGGGGGCCCCCGGGGGTCTGTGCTGGGCATCTTGCTCACTGTTGCAGCCACAGTTCCGGTGGCGTGTGGATCAGGGCACCACAGCGGTAGGAGCTGTGGCGCCAGACAGTCCCAGAGTGGCCACTGACAAGTTGCCAGAAGAGGGGGAATGCGGCATCCTCGAGCAGGCAGCAGGCAGATTTGCTTACGAGGTGCACATATATGTATAGGGGCGAATTCCAAGTGACCACTGCAGGCTAAGGAGAAATGCGGCACATCTCACTATGGTGTGGAAGACTGTCCAGGCTTCCTGTGTGCCTTGCTCAGTCGGCTGTCCGGGTGCCCCTGGTGGGCAACTGCAGCGGCACTTCATCTTCAACTGGACAGGGACGCCTTCCAAGCGTGGAAGTCAGTCCCCTGGTGGCCCTTCCGCTAGAGAACAGTCTTCCGCAAAAGATGGCGCATGGCCCACCAGGGACTTCCAGGTCCCAGGGTGGCTCCTTAGCCAAATATAGCCAGGCCGACAGGGGAAGAAGTCCTGGGTTGTTGTGACACAGGAACTGCCCGTGTTCCTAGGCATTCTGAAAATGTGTGGCATCTACGCTGCTCGCCAGTTCATGCATTTCTGGGATGCCCCTCTTAGATGTGGGCTATCGAATGGGTGGAGAACCTAGGAATGCTGCTGGAGGAGTGTGCCCAGGTTCGCGTATCCTTGCCTGCATCCTGTGCAAGGATTCATAACCGCTGCAGACCAGAAAGCCTATTCATGTGGCTGCCTGGCTGCTGCTGTCCTTCTCCTGCTGCTGAGAGGACTTTTAAGGAGCGGTAGAAGGGGCCCCAGAGGCGTGTGGGGAGGGACGATGAAGCCCCACCCCAGGACAGCCCGGTGCCAAATGGCTGGTGAGTCTGGCCCACCAAGGACCCCAGCGTGCTGACGGGTGGGGCGGGAGCCCTGCGCTGCGGCGGCTGCGGCCCTCCGGAGGGCCTGCGCCCTGGCACATCCACGCAGCCTGGGGAGGTCTGCTGGCGGAGGACTCTTCCCCCGGCTGCAAGCTCCATCCCGTGGTCGGCTTGCCCATCGTTGGCGATGTCAGTGGAAAGACCCCGGCTCCTCTTGGATGCGTCTGCAGGCCTAGCTGAGCTGGAGAATCGTCTGGCTCCCCAGCCACACTCTCTCATTAGAAAGAAATTAAAAGCCACTCAATTTTGGCTAATATCCCTCTGTAGGCCTTTAACTCCACCTGTGACTAACCCATCCATAATAGCTCTGCTTTAGGAGCTCGGGCTGATGTGTCCTCGATTAATTTGGGAGGAGATTGCCATCTCTCTTTGTCTCCCAGCTTCTCCCTGACATCTATTTCATTGACTGCAACACCAACTCATTTCCCCATTTGGCGCTTTCTTCCCATCTCCTGCCCCCCTTGGTTTTCTTTCTGGTTTCTCATTTATGCATCATGTCTCTGCTCTGTGCTTTCCATCTTCTGATCGGAGCAGTTTATTTCTCTCCTACTCTCCTTATCAGCACTCTTGTTTGCTCTTGCGGTGTTATTTTACTTCCCCTTTTGCACTTCTTTTCCCCTTTCCCAACACTGATTTTCCCTCTTTTCTCTGCACCCTTCCCTTCTTTTCTGTCTTAGTCGAGGCCGCAAATGCAGCCCCCTTCCCTGTGTCTCCCCCTTCCCTCATCTTGATTATTATTAATGATAAAAGCTAAAACATCACATCAGTAATTTCTGAGTGAGTTTTGCAATGAAGCCGGGGCCTTCATGGCCCCTCCCGAGTCCCACAAATTTTACTTTTGCAATTTCACGCCTTTGGTTATTATCACACCGCTTCGTCCCTGCTCGGCCTCTCGGTGCCCCTCCCCCTTCTCTGGAGAGAGTACTTAAACTTGTTTTCATTCCCTTATTCTTTATTTTTTTAATGTCCACTCTCTCTGGAGCCAGTAATGTTCCTCCACTTTTTTCTCTCCCATTTTCTGTTAATTCTGTGCCATCTGCCTTAGCATCTGTTAAAAATAAAATTTCCCTTACAACAAGAAGCCTGGGCTGCCTTGCCTCCCAGCTCCTGGTGTTTCTTGCCACTTTTTAAAACCCTCCCTTCCCTCTTGGGGTGGCACAGCTCAGAGCCCCGGGTCCACGCACGGCGCCTTTGGAGGAGCTTCAGGAGTGTGCCGAGCAGCCCGGCAAGAGCTGCAGGTACGGCCCCACACAGCCCTGTTTCCTCGTTGTGCTTTCCTGGAGGGATCCGGCTCCTCCTAATCCCACAGCAGGGAACCCTGAAAGGAATGCTTGCTTGCTACCCAACACGAGGTGCCGCCTGCGCCAAAGCCCAGGGCCGGAAGCTTCGGCAGTTAAGCCCCCATCCCAAGGCAGTGCCAAGTGGCTTCACAACTTGCTGCTGAAGTGAGAGCACCGACAAGAAGAGAGCACACCGGGTAGCGGCCTGCTCCCTCCTCCACACGCACACACGTGTCCCTCCCAAGGCACTTTGGCCAGTCGGAGTTCTCTGCCACGCACCTCCGAAAAGGGCACGTCCTGCTGCCCCACCCGCCATGGAGAGGAAGGAGAAACACCCGCGTGTCCGTTCCACCAAAGAATTTGTGAAGGAGCCCCGTGGACACAGGACTGAGGCGGGACCTCAGCCCAGGCTGGAGGTTGACACCCACTGCTTTCGGTGGCCGTACCGGCAAGCCTAGCCGTGGCTAGCTTTTCCTGCTGCAAAGTGTGGCATTGCTTGCCAGACTCAGCCCCCGGTCTTGGGCTAGCCCCCTGATGGCAGAAGTGGGCCAAGCTGGACCAAAGCAGGCCAGGAAGGGATGGAGGCCATGGCACTTGCGTAGCGTGGAAGCGTAGAGCTGGAGGGCCCCAAGCAGGATGCCAGTCCAGTGCAGGTTGGCTGTCCATGTTTCAGATCCAAGGCCATATGGGTGGCCCTCCAGAGTTTGCCGAAAGAGCAGGAAGCCTCACTCTGGCTTTAGCTGTGCTTGCCACAGACATTTAAAGGATCACGGGCATCACCAGTAACTCGGCTCACACTGAGAACTTCGACACTGAGACCTCCAGGTTGGAAGTCACTCAGGGAGCTCCTGGAGAACAGCAAAGGACCAGCACAAATGTATGGACAGCGCTGTTGCTTGTGATGCAGCTAGGGTAAAGCCGAAGGGAGGTCTAGCGGCTGGCACGTACCGAGGGCAAAGGAACGTCTGATGCTGCAAAACACTTAACACTGATACACAGAGCGACAGAAGTATGAACCAAAGTAAACCAGAAGCTGTAAAGCATGACACGGAATGGTGAAACATCTCAGTACTTGGTGTGAGTGAACTGAAGCAGGCTGGAATGGGACATTTCAAGTCAGATAAACACAAGGTGTTTTACTCTGGAATTGAAAAACTGAAAAGGAATGGAGTGGCTCTCATCCTGAGGTAAGATGTAGCATAGGCAATGCAAACTCCAGCTGTACAGTATCAGTCAGAAAACTATCAACATGACCATCATTCACATCTATGCTTCAACTATAGTTGCTGGAGAAGAGAAGGAAACCTTTCTTGTAGAAGAAATTGATAGTACGGCAAAGCAAGGCACCCCGCTAATCCTGGGTGACTGGAATGCAAAAGTCGGAAGCAAAGCAGACACAGATGTTGTAGGCAATTTGGCCCCTGGGTAAGAAGCGAAGCAGGGGAATGACTCACAATTCTGTGAAGTGAGCCATCCATTCATTGCACATACTCGTACAGATGCCACGCAACCGCTCAGATGGCCGCATCCACAGACATCACCAGATGGCCAGCTGAAGAAACAAGTGGAAGCAGGAGATGGAGAAGCTGCATTTGCACTGCTGAAACAAGGCTAGGAGCAGGTTGTGGTGGTGACCATGAATCGCTGATACCAAAAACCAGAGTAAAGCTGAAGAAGATTGCTAAGAGAAACACAGTGCCAAAATACAACTGCGATAACATTCTTGAGGAATTTAAAATCCATGTAAAGAAAAGGTTTGCTTTGCTCAATTGACTGTGAGCCAGAAGAACAGTGGACTGAAACCAGAGGCATTCTTAGGGGAGAATGCCAAATGACCGCTGCTGTAGCAAAAAGAAAAAGCCCAGAGCAGTGGTGGCGAACCTTTTAGAGACTGAGTGCCCAAACTGCAACCGAGAACCCGCTTATTTATTGCAAAGTGCCAACACTACAATAAAACCTGAAAACTGAGGTTTTAGTTTAGAAAAAAACACCTTACAGCCAGTCCAAGCAAATATATATCCTTGGCAGCGCACCGACTGGCCATGCGAAAGCTCAGACGAGTTGCGGCTAATGAGTTGTGTCTGGTGATGTCATCGCCTGGCGCTGCTACTCCTTTCCGAGCCTGCGCATGGCCTCTGTGTGCGCTGTTATCCGATGCTCGGCTGCTGGGGCGATGCTGGGGCGACTTGGCTCGCTTGCGTGCCCACTGTGGCATGTGGGCCATAGTTTCGCCACCACTGGCCTAGATGGTTGACAGCTGCAAAGGACAGGTGAGAAGCAAAAGGTGACAGAAACAGGGTCCGAATCCTGAATGCAACTTTTCAGTGACTATCACAAAGACAAAAAGAGCTATTACAATGACCACTGCAAATAAATAAAAGAGAGCAACAAAAGAGGAAAGACTAGACACCTCTTCTAGAAGATTCAGGAAATCAAAGGGAAATTCAAAGATAGATTAGGAATGCTGAAAGACAAACAAGGGAACATAGTAAATAACCCAGAGAAAATAAAGGGAGGATGGAAAGTATTTGCAGAAGGACTGTATGAAAGGAAAACAGGCACCTTTGATGAGGAATCCTATGAGGAAGAGCCTGCAATGTTAGGAAGTGAAGGGGAAGCTGCTCTGAACGCGCCTGGCAGGAAGGAAGCACTGGAGGAGACAGGACACCCGTGGATGAACAAGGGGTCCCAGGTCAGCAAAGAGTGACCGCACCGAGGCTGCTGTACTTCGGACACTTGACCAGAAGGCAGGACTCCCTGCTAGGAAAGTTGAGGCAAAGGGAGGCCAAACCAGAGCTGGACAGACTCCGTAAAGGACACAACAGAAGAGCTGACTTGGGAAGAGCTGAGCAGGGAAGTCCCACAGGAGCCATTTTGTGATCAAAGGGTCTCCACAAGGAGGAAATGACTTGAGAGGACCCAAAAACAAGGAGAACACGACAGTTTAGCTTAGGATTTAATGTTTTCCACACAAATTTAGCACAGAATCCATTGAAATCAAGCGGGGTGTCTGTTAAGAGGTTGCGTATGTGTGATCCCTATTACAAGTCGCTTCTGCATCATTGGGCAGAGATAATTCACTGCAGCTTGGCAATGGTGCAGGCCAAGGCGGCTGGCAGAGCAAGGCAAGGGCAGCGGTTTCTTTAAATAAAGGATTCTGGATGGAGAGATGTGCAGCAACCTCTCCCCAGCGCTGCCCTTCAGAAAGTCCAGGTCCTTTCCTGGTGGGGGAGGGGTCAGCAAATTAGGGGTCCGGCATGCCTTTTTGTTCCTTGCTGGCCTGCCGGTGCCCCTCCCCCTTCTCTGGAGGGAGCACTTTGATCTCCTGCGCCTCTTCTCCAAAGGTAATAGCAACTGGAGGCTGCTCCCACCCCCAGTCAGATTGGAATCATGGTGCTGGGGGAGGGGAGGGGTGACCCTTCCCACCCACCTCTGTTTCCTTCCTGAGCATTTTCCCTCCAAAGGGCTCTGTCCATGCGTGTGTAGGAAGCGCACAGGGACCACGCCTCCATGCTGAAAAGTCGCACACACGTGCGTGTGCGCATGGCTCTAGTGCCATGCCTAAGCGTAGCACAGTTCGCTGTTGCCATGCGCCTTTCCCGTGACGAGAGCCTTCCCAAGGCTCCCTGCTTGGCATGCCTGCCCCTCTCTTCCCGGTCCAAGGCTGCGGCTTCCTGTGTGGAGTCCGCCCAGCTCCTGCTTGGCCTCCCCTTTCTTCTGCCTTTGATTTTCCCTGGCATAATGGAGTTCTCCAGGGAGCCTTGCCCTCTCATGACGTGCCTGAAGTCCGACAGCTCGGTTTTGTCATTTTTAGCTTCCAGGGAATGTTTTAGCTTGATTTGTTTCACCTTGAGACCCTATGATGAAAGAATCTAAAATGAAGCAAAACACAACAGGGCCGCCGCAACATCCAGGGCTATAAAATCTCAGGACGGTTCGTAGGACTGCCTTAAAAAGATATTCGCTCCGTTTGATGGGGTTGGGTCCGTGTGTTAAATGTGTGCAACTCTCCTGGCTGAGGCAAACCTCCCCAGCCCCAGCCCCAGCCCCCCCTGCTCTTGCCCGCCCGTGATCACCTCTCCACCCCCTTGGAAAAGCTACAGGGGGAGCCGGGGAACCTCCAGGATGGGGTGAGCAGTGGGGACACAGTGATAAATCCTGGGGAATTTGCAAAGCCTAAACAGAGCCAGTTGGCCTTCCCACCCAAGGGAGGCAGCTCCCGTGTCCCAGCCCTGGTGCCCAGGTGACATAAGGGCAGAACCACCAAGGACTAATATACACAAAGTTTTCTCCTATAAACACGGTTTAATTTTTGACTTGCAACCATTGCCTTGCGCCTACTCAGAAATATGTGAAGGCTGCGGTGGGAAGGAAGGTCACAGAAAAGAACCCAGGTATGTGGAATGACCCAAAAACTGAAATTGAAGCTGACAGTTGCAAATTTTGAATATTCGGGTAAGTGGAGAACGGGTTTTGGCCTGGAAGCTGTCTCCAGGCCTGAGACTGCATATCACCCTCAATGGTGACATTGCAAAATGTAAGATGTATTTTTGAACTGCAGCATTCAAAAGGTGATATCTAAAGTGTTATCTGAAATTAAGCTGTGATGGCATTTAATGAGGCTTGTGACAAAAACTAAGTTTTATTGAAGTATGTTTGTATTCTGGGTCTGCAAGACACGGGGGCTTTTTGCCCACGTCTGTCCTGACCACCTGGAAGAAGGGGCGAGGGCAGGTGCTTGCAGCGAGCTGGCATTTTGCTCGCCCCAAGCGCGTATGACTGCAGCCTCCTTTCCCCCACGTCTACTTCATGGGACGTGTGAAGAGGGGCTCACTGAAGGGGCCCCTGAGTCAACCGGGGCTCTCCACGTCCCCCCTGGGTATGCCAGGAAGTCGGAAATGGTTCAACGGTGGGTCGGCACAGTAGCGCCAGTGTCCGGCTCGCAGGCGCTCCCGAGTCCCTCATCCATGCCTTCATCCCATTTCTCCCGGGCTCTCTTTGAACCTCCCCAACCATGGCGGGGGCCGCGGCGGTGCGCCCCGTAGCCGCGGCGGGCCCACAAAGCTGCCAATCCTCACAGGCATTCTTTGGCCGGCTCCTGGTTGCTGGGGCGAACCAGAAGGGCGCTTCCTACCCCAACGCCCTCTCTTGCCACGGCCTCTGTGCTCCTTTGTTTGATCGACACTGAGCCAGAATAATCTCATTCCGCCCTGAGGGGACGGCGGCTTTTGTGGAGCAGCCTTGTACAAACTGTTTTGACCCCATCCTTCCCTGCCTCTCTTCCCCCACGCAGCCCCTCTCCCTCCCTGCCGGCTGTATCATTGTCACATAATTAAATCAGCGGTCCCATTTGCCCTTGTTTCCTGCTAATTGTTTGCTCACAGCTAGGATTAGTGACTAGGGGTGATATTTTAAATTTCACATGTTGGTTCTGCCACAGGAATCTGTGCTCTGCGCTCTCATCCCCACCCACAGAACCGGCACAACCAAGAAATAAATGGGAACAAGCAAAATGGGTCAAAACCTGACGGAGGAGCTGTGAACACACCATCACAGCGCGGGGAACTTAGCCGACTAAAGAAGCATCTCTGATATGGCAGAACAACAGTGCAGGTCTGTGTCAGGATGCAGCCCTACGGCCTTGTTGACTAGACATGGGACTGGCTTGGTCTGTTTTTAAGATGCAGGACCCTTGGGAGAAGAGGCCGTTTGCTGCTCTGCTCGTAGACACAAGAACGTTCGGCTTCGGTCGATGGGATGGGTGCTGATTCTGCATATAAAGGTGAAGGGCAGCAGGAGACACAAGCATTTCTAGAGAGGAGCTGAGAGTGCCCAAGATGGTACCCGGATCTTTCCTTGCTGGTGGCCACCTATGTGCCTCCACCTAGTTTCTTGGATGCCCCTTTGTCCTGTGCCACTGTGTGGCCCATTCAGTAGGTCTCCTGACCCCCTGCAGAGTCTTCTTGAGATGGAATAGATGGGCTGCCAGAGGGAGCATGGGGGGGGGGGGGGTGCTGCAGTCAGTCCAAGTGCACCAGCTCAGATCTGTTGCTGTTGTGCTGTCGTTGTCTTTTATCTTAACAGTAAATCACCATTATTATTAGAAGAGTAGGAGTTTCTTCAATGGAGTTCCTGGTGTTGCCAAAGAACCACCATTGTTTTTGGCAACACTGGGATAGCATGCAGAAAACAAGATGTGAGATACTTGAGTAAAATCACATATTCCATTTCCAAACATCAGGGGATAACGCCTGTCATTAGGCAACTAAAATGGCATCCCCCATGTACATGAGGGAGATAGCAGCAGATTTGGGGGAATGTTGAGATATAGAAAACTACAGCTACATACATACATACATATCCCCCCTTCCCTCAAGGAATCACACACAACCAAACAGCTTCAACGAATCTTAATTCATGGAATCTTGAGAGTCTAATAGGGTGGGGGGAATCAAAATTGGCTGGAAAAGAAGGAAGGAAGTCTTAGAGATAAAAAGGGTACAGAGAGAGCCAATTCACTGTCTGAATAGGTCAGTTTTGGTTCATACTGTGAAGCTATTTTAAAATGTCTGCAGAGACTCAAATGAATGGAAATCAGTGAAGAAATACAAGATCTTTTTGTAGTTAGTAGTGGACACAGTTTTGTCCGCCATACCTTAACATTTCCCTCATGGCCTCCCCGAAGGCCTAAAAAATACCAGCAAAAAGAAGAGCTTCTGCTTTTTCAACTCATTTCTTATTAAGTATGAAACATTATTTTAAAGATCCTTCCAATGCAATGCCAAAGCAAGCATATTTTATTTTACATATTGCACTTTGAAAGGGCTGTGGCTGGTAAAATATGGCTCAGCAGTATAGTTTACACTGAAAATGGCAGGTCAGGATCCAAGTGTTTTATAGCTGCCCTGCATGACTGAAGTATTCAACTTCTGTTGGAGCTTGGACATTGGTCAGAAGCTGAGACAATGCAGCACCTCATCTGGGTAGATGGGGCAACCACTGGACCAAGCGTGAATTTCCCAGGAAAGCAAAGTGATGCTCAGAGTGTTGCAACAAAGAACACTGCCCTATATGGAAATGCCAGACATCCAAGGTAGTTTCCCAACAGGCAGAGGCACTGGAGAACCTATCAGAAATGTACGTTGGCTACTGTACATTGGCATACCAAAGAGTTTCAAAAAAGGCCCACCTCTGCTTTACAGACTGCAGCAAAGCCTTTGACTGTGTGGATCACATGAAGCTATAGATGGACCTGAAAAGAAATGTGTGTGCATCAGCACTCGATTGTCCCGGTTGACCCATGCCATGGACAGTGAGCTACAGTTTGGACAGAATGTGGAGAAAAAGAATGGTTTCCCATAGGCAAAGACATCAGACAATGGTGCATTTTGTCTCCCTGTCCATTCAATCTCCCGGTATGTAGAACATATCATAAGGGAAGCCAGACTAGGATCAGAGGAAGGAGTGAACATTGGTGAAAGAAACACCACTATTTTAAGATATGCAGATTATAGCATCTTACTGGTAGAAAGGAGCAATGACTTGGAAAAAAAAGCCCTGATAAAAGTTAAAGAAGTAAGTACAAAAGCAGGACTGCAGCTGAATATTAAGAATACAAAAATCATGTCCAAAGAGGAAAAGTCCACAAAACTTTACTGTTAATGATGGAGAAATTGAAATGGTGGAAGAATGCTACCTTGACGACCTTGTCTGAGTCATCAATTCTGAGGGAGATGGCAGCCAAGAAATTCCAAGAAGATTGAGACTTGGGAGGAACTAGGGAAGACCCTCAGGTGTAAGAACGTTTTACTGGAGACCAAGGCCAAGATCATCCACACTCTCATATTCCCAATCACAATGCATGGGTGTGAAAGCTGGACAGCAAAGAAAGCTCACAGGAAGAAAATCGATGCATTGGAGACATGCTGCTGGAGGAGAGCTTTGCAAAAGTGGGTTCAATCAAGCCAGAGCTTTCCCTGGAAGCAAAAATGATAAAAATGAGGCTGTCATGCTTCTGACACATCATGAAATGGCTCGGCTCACTAGAGAAGGCAATCACGTTCAGGAAAGTTGAAGGCAGAAGACTAAACATGAGGAAGCTCATCAGCAAAGGATCTAGCAAAGGCATCTTGTTGAGCAGTCATCCTCAATCCACCAGATCACTTTTCTCAATTGCCAGGATAATTTTGATCCCCTCTCTCCCAAAGAGGTGGGCAGAATCCTTGGAGTTGTGAAGACCACTACAAGCTTGCTGAGGCAAGGGAGAAGAGAATGTGTGCAGCAGCTGAAGCATAAGGGCAGAGTGTCCCTGGGGAGCATGGAAGTGGGAAATGGGCAGTGGAGCATGAATGCCAAGTGGCACAGTCTAAGTCTGAGGTAGGCAGCATGAGCGGTAGTGCACCTTTCTTGGCACCCACCTGTCCCTTCCATGCAGGCCGAGGGAAATCTCACGCAGGTGAGATGAGCAGTGCAAGCCCCCGGCACAAGCAGGGTGCCCAGTTAGCAAGGGCAGAGTTCGCAACAGATTTGGGGACACACGGAAACGTTGACCAGCTCCTCAGAAATGCTCTGGAGTAAATCATCTTGTGAAATGCCTCCCAGGGCCAGGAAAGGGGTGTCAGCACATTAGAGCTCTGCTTTTGGAAGAGGGCTGTTCTAACGCTTGGTATGGCACAGGCGCCACAGCTGTCTTTTTCAGCCCTTCCAGCAGGTGGAGCCAAAAACCCTATAGGCAAAGTGTGTAACGCGGATGTTTGGGTGATACCGGCTGCTTTTTGAGGTACAGACATCATGCCAAAGGATGCCATTATGGTCAAATCCAGAAATATGGCCTTTTAATCGGCTTTTACATGGCAGTTAACAACAGTCTACCAGTGGGTGCATGCATATATCTCTTGGAGCCTAGTCCAGTGGGCCTGTAAAGAGTTCTAGGCATGACGATGAAGCTATTCAGGTGCTCTGTTGATGTTAATGAAGGCTCCAGTGACTTTCACGGTACTTACCAGGTATGCCTGTCCCCAGCAGCATTCCAGTCACTTGCCGACATTGGCAAATGCCTTATTCTCTTCTAAAAAGGTGGAAACTGGAAGCTAAAGAAATGAGCCCGAATAGGCCTGGGAAGACCATTCCTTGGGTCTGAGGCCAGGCCACCCAAGGGAAGGCCGAAGGGCCCACCGCTGAGCGACGGTGTCCGGTGCTGTTCCTCTTCAGGAGCCTCCAGCAGTGCCCATCTCACTGTCCCCGGGGAAGACCAAATAAGCAAGCTAACTTGGAAAAAACGGGTGGCCTCGGACTCAGCTTTCTGCCATGGAGCAGGTGCCCCCTGGGCAACCACCTTCTCCCAACCACGGAAGGCAACTTTGCAGGCAGGGGGAATAGCAATGGGCAGCCCCACTCATGCCTGTTTCTCCCAACTTCCAATCTTCCAGTCTTAAATTTTGTTCCTCCTGATATTTTAGCATTTCCCCATGTGTGGGGTTGATTCATGCTGAACATGGAGAATTTGGAAGTAGTTTGTAGGAAAATGTGTATGCATTTTAATAAACATTTCTTCTAACACATGCATCTTTGCACACATTTGGCTTAATACACATTTCTGCAAGCTGTTTTCCTAATATCATGTCTTTTAATGTGATATGTGCTAAAATACATATTTTTCTGCAAAGTTTTCTCAAATATACAGATTTATATATGCATTTTAAACTGTAATAGTTCATTTCCAATTTCAAAGAAGTGTGGATTTTAAAGATTAATTGGAAGTCAATTTTTATATTGATTCCAAAGTGCAAAATTAAAGATGCTCTCAATAAATGAGAACCAAACAAGTTCTTTAAGGAGTGCATGCTATTTTCCCTCTTCTCTTCCAGAAATGAGAGCATAGTGAGGAGAATAAAGATAAAAATGGAGAGAAGAGCCAGCATAAAATCTGGCCTAACTGGTTACCATATAACCTGGCTGCTGCAGGGTTCTGCACTGGGGCAGTCCACTGAAATACGTCAAAAACATTCCTTCCAGATGTGGGGCAGCATCTGCACCGGTGGATTTTTGGGGAACAGGGTATTATGGACATAGGTGAGGGGTGGCCTGGTTCCTATAATGACAGGTTCCTGCTGGCACGCCTCTCTTGTCTTTGCTTTCGACAACATTCTGAGTAATTTCCCCCAGATATTTATCCTGACGGTTGTGCAATGGCTATCTTTAAAACATCCTCTGCAGAACTTCTGGAAGGCACTGAATGGTGGTGATCTGGCACCATCCTCTAAGCTCACTGCCACTGCAGTTCTGTGGCACGTCTGCGCCACGAGCCATCGGCAGTCTGCCTTTGGTGCCCGTCTACTCGAAGCTGGCACGGCCAAGGCATGAAGCTTTGCAAGCTGCACTTAGAAGACTGGTACAGGGGTGCAAAGACATGAGGGGATTTAGGAAACCCTTTGGCCCGGCGGAGGCTGCCAGCACTAGGATGCATGGCTCAATAAACATCCCCGGGCAATGAATCGGTGGGCTTGATTGGCTCACGCTCACGGTCTGATGGGTTGCGAGTTGGTGCCAAAAGACATTTCCCTTCGGTTTGACTGGCTAATGATGGATGGAGGTGTATCTGAGCTTCTCCTCCCTTTGGTTTCCATGCTTGTGTCATCGGGAGCAATTGTTCTAGGGGCTTTCATTTGCTCTGCTCGTGCTTCGGACAGCACAACTGACGTGGCATGCCTGTGGGTGAATGGTCCCACGAGTCGTGGGCCAGCTGGGACCTCTTTTGCAGTACGGTCATGAACGGCGAGGTTTTTTTTTTTTTTTGCATTGGGAAGTCCACAGCAGCATCTGCTCCAACCATCTCCGAACTCGATCTAATGAAATAAATTTCCCCTAAAACCAAGAGTTGAACTTCCATGCAGGAGAAACCTTTGAATCATGACTCTGCCCTGGTAGGTCTACCCTTCACCAGGCATCACAACCTGCATTTGTCTAGAAGGAAAGATCCATGAGAAATGGCAGTGGCATGAAGTGCAAGAATGGTGGGGCTGAGCATCAAGCTTTTCTGCACGACTGCTTGGTAGAAAATCAGGGCACCTTCCTCTCGCCTGTCAACAAACAATGTCCCAATTACACACAAGGGGGTCTGACGTTGCCTTGTGAACTTCAAAATGAGCTTTCTTTCTGTGAAATATCACTTTCCAAAGTGATAATTTACTATGAGATACAGATGATGATTTTACCAGATCACCTGTTTTACACAAATGTGCACACTTTTAACCACCGCACACCCGATGTGTGGGAAGGTCTCCCTGCTCTCTTTAGGGTCACAGAGATGAACAAGCCAAGAGCTGAAAGAGGTCAGACCAAAGGCCTGCCTGGATCAGCATCCTGATCCCTCCACGGCCAACAGGGCCTCGTGGGGTATGAGCTCACTAGCATCTTCAGGCTCATCGTATCCATGGATTGTTTTAGATATAAAAATTATAAAGCATTTTCCATCTTAAAACAAAACAAAACACCTCCCCAAGAGCTGAGCAATAGCAAACGTTCTTTTAGCAGATGTGGAAAACAAGCAGCTTTGGCAGCTTCCGGACATCAGCTAAGAGGGAATTACAGAATTGTAGCTGGAATTAAAGGCTCTGTTCTGATTGGACCCTCAACAGGCCATGTGTCCACGTGGAAGGTGGACTTGGTCCTTCCGAAAGAGCTCAGTCCAGGCCTCCTTCTTGCCACAACTCTGCTTCCACTCTTTGGCCCTCATCTGTCCCACCTCTTGAGTCTGGGCACGGCTCTGCCATGAGTGGTGTTCTCCAGCAGGTGGTATAAGAAAGTTGCCGTGTGTGACACTGGAGGGAATGCGCAGCCAGGACAAGCAGCCACAAAGACTCTTCCCTCCATGAGCTTGCCTAATCTCCTTCTCAAGCTGCCCAAGCTGGTGACCAGCCATAGGCCTTCTTGCTTAGCCATGGAACTCTCTCGCCATTCAGCTTCATGGGCTTCCTCCAGGTTCTTGTAAAATGAGAGGAGAAAAATGCTCCACATTCCATTTGACTACACCATGCATCATTTTAGACACCTCTTTCATGTCCCCTCTACTCACCTTTCTAAAGTTAAACAATCCCATGAGCTGTCACCTTTCTCAAGGGGAATTGCTCCAGCCTCTTAATCATTTCAGCTGCCCATGTCCTCACCTTTTCTGGCAGGACTCTACCTTTTCTTGAGATGCAGCAATGAGTAGAACTGGACACATTATTCTGAGTGTCATTGTGAATAGCTTTGTTGAAAGGTACAATGATATTGCAGTTTTATATTTTATTCTTTTGAAAAGAACATGGCACAATGCTTTGCATCATGTGCTCTGGAACACTCTGAGGAGGGCTTGCAGCGGTTTCCGTGCTGTGGGCTGGCTCGGTCTAGGGTCAGTGAGGACTAGTCTGGCACAAATTAGGCATCACACAAATACTAAGCTTCTTGCTGCTTGGAGGAATTCTACAGACAAGCCGACCCAGGATGAAAAAAATCACCTCTGGATTTTTGTTTTTCAGCATGGGCATTCTGAGCCTATTCAGGGGAGATTCTTCCACATCTCTGATCATATCTTGATGTGTGCTAACATTCTCCCATCTACTTCATTGAATGTTACCGAGGAGCAGGGTACCTTGGTAATCCACAAACTCCAAGCATCACCATTTCAATTTCTTCCACAGTAAAGTTCTGTGGAGAAGGAGAAGGGGAAGGAGAAGGAGAGGGAGAAGGAGAAGGAGAAGGAGAAGGAGAAGGAGAAGGAGAAGGAGAAGGAGAAGGAGGGAAATTGGCCAGAAAGTACACATTTCTGTTGCCATCTTCCAATCAACACACATTGTTTAGTGCTCAGTGGGACAAGGAACACTGAGGTAATGGAGTCTAAAAGTGCTTTTGCCTCACTGAGGCAGCATGCAGCACCGAGACAGTTCTGGTCACTCTGGGGGATGAGCTTGTCAGGAGAGAGATAGACAGAGTATTCTATTGATACTTCTTCATACCTCAGTTCTGATATTAACTCTGCCAACCAGAAGTGGTCTTCATAGCATCACAGAATCATAGAGCAGTAGAGCTGGAAGGGGCCTACTTGGCCATCGAGTCCCTCTCCCAGTTCCGTGGAGGACTGCAAATCAATGCCCCTCTCGTGGGTGGCTGTCCAACTGTCCCGCGAATGCCTCCTGTGTGGGAGAGCCCACCGTCTCCCTTGGTCATTGGCTCCACTGCTGGACTGCTTTCTTGTTAGACCAACTCAGTAAGTTGAGGCTGGGGGCCACAGCTTTATGGTGGCTGCACTTGCATCTCCAGGGTCAGTGCCAGGGGCCCTCTGAATCATACAAAGACTGAGGCGCTGCAGATGATGGAGCAGGAATCTGGGCACAGCCTGTTCAGGAGCAGATGCTCCTGGGTGCTGCATTGTCTTTTGGCCCTTGGGGCCCCTTCCATTACCTTCATCTTGCCCATCAGCCGGGGCCTTTCTTGGCTGCAGTGATCCCTGCTCCGTAACCTCAAGGCAGGAGAACGGCAGTGCTCGTGGTGGGGCTTCCCTTGGGAACAGTCTGGGCCCATCAGCCCATGGGGAATCTGACTGCTGAATTTCGGGCTGGATTGCCTGGGCAGAGCCTTGTTGCGCTGGTTCTGGAGGAGCCACACGGGCTGCCTCCTTGCGATGGAGCCCCGACCAAGGGGCTGGGGCTTCCTTGAAAGCAGGCCTGCAGGCTTCTCTGTGTCCCCAGCAAAGTGCTATGGAGGCTTGAGGACGGCACCGGGGCACTGCCTTGCTTGGAGCTGGAGTCGCACTCCATCAGCTTCCTCATGCTTCCAGGCACCAATGCTGCACGTTTGCCTACTCTGCAAAATTCTGTGGGGGCAGTGGGAGGGGTGGAGCCACGCAGCTCCCCAGCCCCCAGAAGGTGCCTTTGCCCACACTGAAGTTCTGAAGGGCTCTTCCCGAGCGATGGCCGAAATGCCATTTTGAACGAATGACCGAATGACCGACTGAGGGCCTGGAATTTGGGAGGAGGCTCTGCTTGCAGATCATCCCTGCCTGTGCATTGACATCATCTGGGGAGAGGCTTTGCCGTCTTCCTTCCATGGGGAGAATAGGCCTCGGAGGACCTCCAGGGGCCTCCTCCACAGAGGGAAAGTGACACGGAGTGTCAGCTTCCTGCTGAGGAGGCAGCACCGGGGACTGGGAGGCCGAGTGCTTCTCTCCCCGGCGTGACCTGAGCTGCTCCTGCGGAGGCATCGCCAACCGCAGCAGCTGGCAGGCTTCCGGGGATCCGCTTTCTGCTGTAGCGAAAGATGTCCTTGATGCTGTTTCTCTGGCCAGCACTCTGTTCTTCTGACTTCCAGGTACACGAGAACTGCTGACAGGACTGCACAGACAAGTGATCCAAACCCGGCTTCCAGGAACACCTTGCGAGGCAGAAGCTCCCCTTGGTGGCCTGAGTCCAGCACAGCTTTGACGAGCAGGACGCAGAAGGCAGCCTGCCGGGTTCTCAGCCCTGCCTCTCACGTGGCTGCTGGGCGTGGCAGTGCAGCCTCCATCCTGCATCCTCCGGCTTGTAGCCGCGTGGGCACCATCATGGGGCAGGGGGCCTCATGTCGGGGCCTCCTATACGAGGAGAGGCCGTCGCCACAAGAAGGAAGCTTGCAAAGTTTTGCCCTTGAAAACGCCTTCCAATTGTCTAACATTATTCTTATCTCTAGTTGTCCTCCTTCAGGGTTCAGCACTTTTCCTGGGATCTAAAAAGTATTCCGTTGCTCAGGGGCAGCTGTGGATGCTTCTTGCTTCAAATGCAGATGCTTCTAGGGCAGAGCAGCTGGAGTGGTCCTTCCCTTCCCTTCCCTTCCCTTCCCTTCCCTTCCCTTCCCTTCCCTTCCCTTCCCTTCCCTTCCCTTCCCTTCCCTGTGCCGCCATCTGCTCATCACTGCACAGCTGCCCAGGCCCTTGGCCCATCCTGGCCTGAAAAAGCCCCTCCGGAAGGACCTGCTCTGTGCTGTCCTGCCTGGGCTTTCCCTGGAGTGTGGGGAGCTCTGGCTGCCGGAGCAGAGATGGTGCACGAAAGGCAGGCGTGCGCATGCACATCCCTTGGCCGCCTTGTCAGTCAGGTAAGTGGAAGAACCGTCAGTGCTGCGCTGCAAAATGTTCTCCTCACTGAGCATTGCTTCAGAATCAGTTACTTTCCTATCAGATTGAATGAAAATGGTCAGAAACCAACACAGAAGGAATGTTTGGCCCAGCAATGGATTGGATTCGGTCCCCTCTCTCTGTCCTTACTGATGCATGTGACCTGGCAAAACAAGCTGTTTATTGCTGGAATTAACACAGACAGGAATTAAACGGGCCCAGAAAGGAAGACCAAGAAGAGTGGGATCTTACCTTAGCTCATGAAAAATAAGAGGATCTATATTTATTTAACCCCCATAGCATTGCAAGTTGCCCATTGAGCACCTGCGTGCTGGTGGAAGTCGAGGGTGCTGAGAACTTCAGGGACAAGGTGACTTTGTGCAGAAATGCAACTCCCCTTTCATGTCTTTGTGGTGAAAGTGGAATGCCTCGTGTCCTAGCACCGCCTAAGCTGTAGTGGTCTCTGGCAGCCAGACCCCACATGGCACCACCGGATCCTTTCGAATGCAACTCCCATTAGCATCAACCAGCATGGACAATCACCAGTGGAGATAGGAGTTGTAGTCTATCTCCACTGGAGGGTACTTTTGATGTAGGTGAAGGAGGAGAGTGCAAAAGTTGGCTTGAAACTCAACATTAAGAAAACTAAGATCATGGCATCCAGTCCTCTCACTTCCTCACAAATAGATGGGGAAGAAATGGAGGTAGTGACAGATCACCGCAGATGGGGCCTGCAACCAAGAAATTAAAAGACGCTTGCTCCTGGGGAGGAAAGCTATGGCAAATCTAGACAGCATACTAAAAAGCAGAGACATCACCCTGCCGACAAAAGTGTGTGTAATCAAGGCTATGGTTTTCCCAGTTGCAACGTATGGCTGTGAAAGCTGGACCATAAGGAAGGCTGAGTGCCGAAGGACCACAAGGCGATCAAACCGGTCAGTCCTAGAGGAGATCAACCCTGACTGCTCTTTAGAAGGCCAGATACTGAAGATGAAACTCAAATACTTTGTCCACCAAATGAGAAGGAAGGACTCCCTGGAGAAGAGCCTAATGCTGGGAACAATAGATGGCAAAAGAAGAAGGGACAGCAGAGGATGAGGTGGCTGGATGGAGTCACTGAAGCAGTTGGTGTGAGCTTAGGTGGACTCCGGGGGATGGTGGAGGACAGAAAGGCCTGGAGGAATGTTGTCCATGGGGTCGCAATGGGTTGGACATGACTTTGTGACTAACAACAACCATTTGGGGTATGTTGGTCCATGAACCTGAAGAGCAAAGAGTTAATTGTCTTCAAGGCTTGAATAGATGGATAGATCTCAGAAAATGTCGCTGTCCAACTAATCTATGACTGCCTAGATAATTATTAGCATTTTAAGTCATTGTCTGGTGACGTTCTTTTGCAGTCTTCTCCCTTTTAGCCTATCAAGCCGCTTCCATTCCGGGGCTGTACATGTTTTCCTTTTGACCACTAGAGGGCACAGGGGCCATTTTTCATGGTGCATAGCGGATGAAACAGAAAGATTAACATACATGATCACAGTTATAGGATTGTTTTGAAATGTGTAACAGCTTGTGTGCCAGAATGACTCGCCTGCCCTTTGCTGCAGAGAGTGGCAATCAGAAGAACGGCCGTCATCAGGATCCGGGCTGGGCGGGGGGGGGGGGGTCGGCTTTTCTCACGCAGCATAAATGCAGCCCGCACCCCTCTCCTTGTGCTCCAGAATATCCTGGCACATAAAAGAACTGTAGACTAGAAACAAATGACTCTTGCCAGATATTCGAAGGCTTATTCTGGAGTAGGCACGAGCCAGAGACGTTGCCCGCTCTCTCTTTCCTGTTTATAAGTTAGCCATCTTGCTGTCAGGTGTGTGTTTGTGTGTTTAAACACCTATTTCCTAGATACCTTAGACACATACACTGTATTTAGCTTCTGAAATAAATTAGACTTAAATTACTCTTTGGAAACAAAATAAATCAGATAGGATAATAGTACCATCTCTTTATCTCATTTGTTCCCATACAATTAGGAGTTTTACTGCCATGTTGTGACAGGTGACTGTGTTTGACCTTTGACGGTTGGTTGGTTGGCTGGTGCTCAAACTAATGAAGACCCTTAATGGATTGGCTTTTGTGAAGCTCCGAGTAGTGGGGTTAAAGAGAGAACGGTATGGCAGAGTCCAGAGAAGATCCTTCAATTAAACCTGAAGTCTATTAGCAAAGAAATATTGAGGAGGATGAGAACAAGCAATGATTTATCTACCCAGACCTCTTTCTGATTTATCTTCTTCCTCTTCCTCCTCATCTCCTTCTTTCTCCTACTATTTCTTGTTGGGTTTCTGTGCAGACTGCTTCCCAACAGGGCATCCTGGAGCTAAGGGACTTCTTGCTTCTTCAAAGCTGGAAATAGGATACTAATCCTGTTCACTCTACAATCATTCTTGCATCAGAAAAGGGATCGGGGACAAATGAAGCAGTGTTGGAGGCAAATGAAGAGTGATGCTTGGCAAAATAAAAGTAGAACTCTAGAATATATAGGACTTTGGGGGCTTAATTGTTTTCTATGATATAAATAAATTACAGTATGAGGAGGAGGCTGAAACTGACCTGCAGCAGCCGCTCCAAGAGGGAGAAGTCGGGTGAAGCATAGCAAGGAGACCGCAGAGAGCTGGAGGGGGCAGAAGATCATTTGTGTCTACAAATCCAAAAGCTACAGTAGGGTGGTGCTTTAAAATAAAGAAACAGAAGAATAGCCATTGTTTCTTTGCCTCTGGGGCAAGATGAACCCGACTTTGTCCCCATAATGTCTCCTGCAACCATATGAATAATTGTGAGAGAAATTATTCTGTCATGCAAAACTTGTTTTCTTCCCCACCCCCTTTTTAATCCCCATTAGCATCCAACCTGAAGAAGAAGGATTTGGGAAACTGGTCAGAAGTCTGTCCATCATTTTGTGACATTTTCCTTGGTCCTGATAGAGGCGTTGCTCCTGCCGTTGGGCTGCCTTCGCTAGCTCGGTTTTCCCCTGGCGGAGCCCACGACTGCTGCGCCTTTGAGGGGTGTGAGAAGATGGGGGGGGGTGCACCCTGGCCAGGGAAATGCTCTCCCAGCTCTCCGAGTGCCATCAGGCACGGGGGTGACACGGGAAGCATCCCACGAGAGAGGAAGACGGATGGCCACTTTTAAAAGGAGCTTGCTGAATTGTTTGCGGGATCATCAGGGACTGTGAGATGCCGGGAACACGTGCCTGGCATCCAGGGAGCTGTTTGCAAACAGCGCTTCCTCCGTTGTGGGGCAGAGAACACGGAAGAGCAGGGTGCGAGAAGGCTCTTCTGGCACGAAGCAGGGGAAAAGTCAGCCGCGAGCGCCAGCGGACGGGCCTTGGCGGGCCTCCATGCTCCCTTCCCATCGACCTGGAGCACGGTGCTGCTCAGACGAGGACCTCCTTCCACCCCCGCAGAAGGCAGCGCTGCGCCAGCACACGCGGAAGGGCTGGTGCTGGCGGGAGCTTGGCTGGCAAGGCCAATGGAGGGAGCTGCCCGGAAGGGCTCCGTGCCTCCCCTGCCGGGGTGGCACCCATGGGGGTTGCAGGCCGGCATGACTCGGGTCACAACTGTGGCACAACAGGTGGCATACAGAGCTTTCAAACAAACAAACAAACAAACAAACAAA
>NW_025335317.1:1122024-1167024 GCF_004798865.1 Varanus komodoensis
GGGGGGGGGCCCAACACGGCGGGAGAATGTTATACGCCCCCCCCCCCCCACAAGCCATCAGTGGATGGCCCAGCTGGCAAGGGGCAGAAAGCCGCTGCTGCCACCACCACCCTTCAGCTCAGGTCAGGCCAGTTCAGGCCCCAGAGGGAGACCCCCGACCATGCTCCCCAGGCCGCATGCAGGGGGCATGGAGCCGCCCCCGTTGTGCGGAGGAGGCCGCTTGCTCCGTGGCATTGTGGTCCTGCCAAGGGCGTGTGGAGGCATGAGAGCCTTCCCGGATTTCTCCAAGCGCAAGCCCTGCTCTGCGGTCAGCCCGGCTCCTTTCTGTGGCACCTGCCTCCCCACACCGCCGGGGCGCGCTCCCTGCGCCTCTCCCCTCCCCTCCCCTCCCTCCCAGAGACACTCTTGCATGCGATTGCTCCTCTTTGCCTCAGCTTCCCCCCGCTTTTCCACCACTTTGGGGAATAATTTAACATGTTACACACTAACTTTCCCATAATGGCATTCTGGCTTTTGAAATTCTGCCTCCCTGTTTTATGGCCAGCCCTCTAATGGTTCTCTCGCAGGCCTGCCTCTGGCGATCATGTAGGGAATAAATAGAAGCTGACACAGTAATTTACTTAAATCTTCTCCACACTTTTGCAGCATTTTCCTCCAGAGGATACCCTCGAAACAACAATTATTTGAAATGTCACACGTTCCTGCCCCAGGCGACCGACAAATGAACATTAAATCTATTAACAACAACCAAAAAAATTAAATGTTTACTTTTCCGAGAAGGTGAGGAGAAGCTGGGCGAGGGAGGGCTCCCTCCAATAAATTTGTACGCAATAATAAAGAGGTGTACTTAATGTTCTCTCTGTATTGAGCCCTCCTCTGCAGGAGAGAAGAGCCGCTGCCGAGAACCTCACCAGGCCCCAGGAGCTGTGCTGATCTGTGCTCCCGGAGACCGGAGACCCGGCCGGGGGTCATCCGTGTGGAGAGCCGGGCCGAGGCAGCTCGCCTCCTCTTTCAGCCGAACGTCCTGGGGAGACGGCAGCCCACGCAGACAGACGAGCGTGGACTAAACGGCCTGAAGGAGTCCTCTGGCAACCTGCAGTGCCTGCCCAAGACCTCGCCTGGGCTGCACAGTGACGGGGCAACAGGGCTGTTGCTAGAACTTTGCACGCGGAGCCAGCCTGGGTCAGGGCAGGGCTGGGCTCGGCGCGCTTCCGAGTGCCCACCTTGTCAGTCACACAACGTCGAATGTACACGCACGTGTTACACAGAGTGCTCGTGTCTCTTCCTCCCGCTGGGTCATGCACTTGCACACATGTGCATCTGAGAGGCCCTGCTCCTCTTCCTCTCTGTACTCCCCATCTCGGCTCAGGGGAGCAACTCCAAGGAAGGCTCTGAGACCAGGAGGATGGCACATGCTGAAGGAACCTGGAACCTTTGCAGGAGCCTGATGGAAAGGTCCGAGGGCCAGGTCCCAGTGGGTCGTGTTCGCTGCTCCAAGGTGGCTCCGCACGAGCACGTGGGCCCAGTCTCCTTGGGGCTCGCTTCAGGCCCACAGCATCCATGCACGCCAAAGCAAGCTCCCCTTCACCCTCAGCTGCGACCCGGCACGTGGCGTGCAGGGACCAGACCTCCCTGCAGATGGCCTCTCTCTGTGGCAGGCAGGAAGGGAAGCTGCCCCCTCCAGGAGGCACCTGGGCAGCTGCCGGGCCGTTTGGCCTCTGCCTTTCCTTCTGCTGCGAGGTGTGAGGTGCAGCTCTTTATGCGATAGAAAGTACTTCCAGCCTAGATCTGGATCGTTCTGCTGATGATTCATGGCAAGAGAAATGGGCAATTTTGACCTGGGAAGCAGTTTTTTTGGGGGGGGATGGGTCAGTGGTTGATAAATCCCCACCGTCACCTCTCTGATCCAAACTGGGCAGCCACCCCATCCCAATAGACGTGCTTTTTAAGTAAAAGACAATGGCAGGATGATGATAACAGATTCCTTGTGTTTAATTAATGTTTATGCATATCTCCCACCCAAAGAGTCCAGGGCAGCCAGCAATTCATATAAAGACAAGACAAAACATGAAAATCATGGAATGACAAATACACAGTTCAGTACGACAAAGCCATCCCCACAACATTGGAAACAGTGATGCCTCAAAAGATGCGTTTCACTGGTGCCTGCATGGGAACGGCTCTCTTGCCATTTCCTAATGGACATGCACAGGAGTCAGTAAAGGCCATCCAAGGACAATGTCCTTCCGGCATGTGGGGGCTGCCTCTTGAATGAACCCAGCTCTCTTCTCCCCCAAAGGGGACGGCCCAGGAGAGCAGGTCTGTCAAGCCGGCTGCCCCTCACTTCTGGCTCCCCCGTTTTCCCTTCCTTCCTTCCTTCCTTCCTTCCTTCCTTCCTTCCTTCCTTCCTTCCTTCCAAACCTCTCTGTTGCTGAGGTGCCTAGCTGTGTGTGAGGATGCAGCAGGATGCTGGGCAAGCCAGGAAGAGGGCTGGAGTCCTCTTCAGATGTGCTTTTGGGGATTTTGTTCACCCTGCTGCAAGAATTGCCCCACCTTCCCACACTCAGGTTCTGGCTTGAACTCAGCTCAGGAAGGGGCACCTGTGCCCATCAGGTGAGTGATGGTCCACAGGAACTGCTCTGGGGAAAAGCTGGCAAGCATCAAAGGTGGCATGCCGAGGTTTCCTTCACTTTCACAGTCATTTCCCATTCCACAAATCAACCAGAGCATCAACAGGAGTGCCGGCTTTATCAACCGGAAGATCCCCCGGAGTCCTCAGGAAACCATCCAGATCCACAAGACTCTGGAGGTGGACCCTTTCAATAGGGAGAAGCTGGCCCCGAGTTCAAACCTCACGAGGAAGTGATCTGACCATGACAAAGGGGCTGGAGTCATATTCCTCGTTTCCAGACCAGCATCTTGCTGTCTTCTCCTTCCAGAGATGTGGACCCCCCCGCCCCCCGGTCTGCACCTGGGGCCTCCCTTGTTGCCAGCCCCAAGGCAGGCTGGACAGTGGGCTTGGCAACAGCCTCCCCACAAAGGCCTGCCTGGGCCCAGCACCGCCTTCTGCTCAGCATCTAGGTGGCCACCCTGCTCCCAGGCAGTCCAGGGCATTTGATGGCCGGCCATTGCAGCAAATGCAGTTTTGCTGAGATCACTTAAACTGTTTCTGCATATTGGGATGGCTTGCTGCCTTACGTCCCTTGCTGGGACCTTCCTCTGTGTGTGTATCTGCCATATTTTTATTGCATTTCTTTGGGGTTTTTTTTCTTTTTGGGGAGGTATTTTTAAGAAATGGTTGGAAACCGCTCAGAGAGCTCTGGCTATTGGATGGTACAGAAATAAACTAAAGAAACCAATGCCTGCATGGGAGAGGCAGACAACCTGCTTCCAGACAAGCCTTTTCCCCTGCGGTCGTGCTGCCTCATTGGCAGAATTCGAGGGAGGCAAACGTTTTCCTCTTCCGTTCGAAAGCACCTCGCCCATCTTTCTTCTTCCAGGGAAAGAAATCCTTTCAGGACAAAGAAGGCCAGATGTGCAGTGGAACAGATGCGCAGTAACTTTAAACTGGCAGAACTAGCAGCCTTCTGCCAGGAAGCACCCAGACATGGAGATGCTGGATTACTTGGCAAGGCATCAGCGCCTCTGCCACGACTCCTCTCCTTCTATTGCAAAGCGGGTTCGAACCGCTGCTTGCCTTTGCTCGTGGCTCCACCATGGGTTGCCGGAGCTTCGCTGGCACATCTGGTGGCCGGCAATCTGCTGCGCTGGTCGTTTCATTCTGCTTCTGCAGCAGTCTCTTCCTTGTCCCAGCCAGGGACGGAGGGGCGAGACTGCCCCGCATGGGAGCAGGGAGTGACAGAGACAAACGGAGGGCCCTGATGGCTCCCCCAGTGCCCCTTTTTCCTCGGAACAGTTCCCTTGGTGCCTTTTTCCTGAGCCTTGTTTCTGTCTCAGCAGGGGAAGCCGCCTTGGCACAGCCCTCTGCAAATTGCATTGAGGAAAAGTCATTAGAGGGGATTGGAAAGAAAGAGACACTTACAAACTCAGACAAAAGGGAGACAGGATGTTCCCGCACAAAGCACTTTCGAATGCCAGCGAAGGAAGGCAACACTCCAGTGATCAGCCAGTGAGCGGAGCGGGCACTTGAGCAGCTGCACGAGGGGCGCGCGGGGTGGGCGGCGCACAGGTTTCCAGCGGTGTGGGTCGCCGCCCGCCTGAGCCACAGAACCCCTGTGAGGGGCAGGTCCTGTCTGCGTGGATCTGGGCCCCAGCAGCGGGAGACGCGGAGCACCTGTGATCACAGGCTCATGCTTGGTCTGGCGAAACATGGGCTTAGGGCCGGAGGTGGAGTCGTCAAAGAACCGCCAGTCCCGGAGCTGTTACTCCACTCCTGTGCGAGGGACCCCAGGGGCCATTCTCCGTGTCTCCCTCCCCAGTCAGATGCGATTTCACCGATGAGATTTGCCTCAGGGCGGACCAAATGGCTGGACTCCCCTGAAAACTGGAAGTATAAGTCCAGCTGAATTAGGACGGGAGCCTCAGCCTCTTCTCAACACTGGGTGCTCCTCACTGCCATGGCATTTCTTCTTGCGAGTTATGAGGAGAAAAGAAGAGGAAAAGCAACATGACCTTCCTGAAAAGCCGGTTGAATTCCAGTTTTTCTTTTGCAAAATTTCATAGTTTTGCAAAATTTCATCTCTTCTCTGGATGTACACATTAGAGCACGTGACTTTTTTTATAACTCTTGGGTAATTTGACTAGTTTTCCCTCCTGGCTTTTGTGATCCTTCTCCACTAGTTTTGCCACCTATTAAATTATATAGGAAGAACTGCATGTTTTGTCTGCATGTAACTCCATATATGTTCCGAATATGTTGGGCCCTCAACTGGATTTGCAGACATATACAAAGCATGGAAATGGGGGGGGGGGGGGGGGGAAATGAAAAATAGAAAAGCAGTTCAGAAGTTCAGCCTTTCCTCCCACCCTGTCTAGCAGCGACAAATATTTTGCAGACTGGATGGTGAACGCCAACCACAAACACCTGTGCAAGGAACAAAGCGAGAGGAGGAGGGGATGCCGCACTGCCAGGATTCACCTGGGAATCTGTGTGTCAAGGTAAAAGTTCCTACATGTGTATGCAAAGCTGTTGTCTTTCTGTGCACAAGCACACAATTTTGACTTGCAACTGGGGCTGGAATATGACTTTCCTGGGAAACGGAGCTCCATTCATAATGCAAGCAAGAATTACAAGTTGGGCTCGTTTGTGCACCGATATTACGGATCTCGCTCGGCCAGCACCACTCATCTAGAGCAGCCCATCTGCTGCCAGCATATTATGCGCTGCACCGCTGTAGATAATGGCAGAGAAGCCGGGCCATCAGTGCAGGTCAAAACGGACATCCGAGTTGCACCCTGGGCATGGCAAACATCTGGCAGCACAGGGCTGGCTCTGCGTTGGGCCTCATGAAGGGCCGCTGCAGCTCTTTCCTAACCTATGTTTGCTGGCTTCAAATACTCAACACCCATCGATTCTCCAGGCGCCATTTGATTGGAAAGCTCACTTTCTCAGATTCTGTGCAGCACAAAGCTTGACAGGAAAGCTCTGGTTTTACTCCTAAACCCTAAGCGAGCTTGTCTACCAAATTGTGGCCCCACCTGAATGTCACAGCTTGTGTTATTGGTAATCATGAGGTTCCCCAGTTCAGCTCCTGGTCTTGTATTCTAGAGTTCGATTTCAGAAAGTTAGCCTGTTGGAGAAAAGGCAACAGTGGCTCTTAGGGCACCTTAAACCTGGGGGAAAGTGAATAGTCTGCTTTGAAGGCCCTCCTGCTTCCCCTTCGGGAAGAAAAGAAGAAGAAGAAAAGCCCCTCCCTGGAGCCCAGGGGCTCCTGGGTCTGTGCTCCTGCTGGCCTTCCCCAGCGCCCCAGAACGCCCTGCAGGCGCAAGCTGTGTGCAGAGCCCCTTCTGCATTGGTCGCTGCTCCTTGGTGTTGGCTGAGCCCTTCCAGGAGGCGATGTGCACACGAAACGAGCACGCAGAGCCTCCTCGTGTGTCCAGCCAGGCTCCCCCTGGCAGGGCAGAAAGCTTGCTCAGCAGCCCCTCCTGCCTTGCAGCGGCTCCTGCGTGAGGCTGCAGCGGCTCCTGGGGGTGTCCAGCTTCTTGCGCAGAGCAAGCCGACGGCCTCAGATGCAGATGTGTTTGTCCAAAGGCTGGCTTGCATCCTCCTGATCTGCCCCTGAGTCTTCAGATTCCCAGCCAGGGGCTATGCTTAAGAGCATCCAGCAGGGTGGGTGCCTCACAACTCTGCAGAAATTGGTGGGCGGTGACCCCCTTCCGCCAGCCGTGAGGGCTTGTGGGAGCTGCGCCCCGACACTGCAGGGAGAGCCCTTGCGGGAGGGAGCTTCGGGCGATCGGGCTTCGCTCCATGGCCCTCAGTGTTTCAAGGGCCAGGTGTGCGCGCAGGCGCGGGGAGGGCTGTACCGTCCGGGCACTGCCCTTCCCCGCACTTTCCTCCCCGTCATTCCCGGGAGCGCTCCAACAAGACGCATGGGTACCAGACCGGGCTGCAGCGGCTTGCAGGCCTTGGCAATCGGATCGCGCATCCGTCACTCCTGCTTTGCCTCATGGCGGGATGGGAAAGGAGACTGAGGAACTCATGGATATTCTGAGCCATGACAGAAGAGACTCTAGAAATGGGCCAGCTCTGCAAACAGGCTCCTCCAGACGGAAGCGCTGTGCTGCATTATGAGCCCTCTCCCGGCACAAAGGACTTAAGTCAGATTTAAGAGCAAGGATCAGAACCACAGGGCTCCCCTTCCCCCCCAGCGAGACTGGGGGCACGCACTGCCCAGAGCTCTGCCTGCCTGCTGCAGACTGCAGGCTTTTGCCCGATTGTGAGCTTTTCACCACTGGTTTCAAGGCGGAGGGTGCTTGTCTTTTGGCTCAACATATACAAGGAGAATGCGATTGTTTTACGGTCTTTGGAGCAGCTCAGAAAACCCTCACGAAGGGTGCAGAATAGAAGATCCTGCCCAGGTGCGTCCACACCTGACCGTCCGTGGCTCTGCACCACCACATGTCCGCCCCCTCCCCACTCCAAGAGCAACCTGCTGGAGGGGGTCTGGGGCCAAGGGAGCAGAACCTCGGGCCCAGGGCCCAATCCAGTCAGCCTGGGATTCCAGCCCGCCTCTTTGAGGTTCTCCGGAAGGCCATGGTCCCGTCTCTGGATCCAGCCACTCTTTCCCTTGACATCAGGTGGCTCCCTAGCATTTGTGCAGGACCCCCCACCCCATCTTAAAAGCTTTCAGTGAAAAATACGCGGGTGTCCTTGGCCTTGCTCCATTTTCCTTCAGTCCCCATCGGCTTCTCCAATGTGGAATTTGATCCCGGGGCTGAAACAGATGCTGCCCCGATTCAGAAGCACAAAATGCCATTTTTTAATGGCGCTCCCAATCCCAAGCTACCCCAGAAGGCAAAACAAAGAGAAAGTTTGGATGGAAATTAGTGTGCAGAGGCGAGGCTTCGCAGCTCCAACAGCGCAGGCGTGATGGCGGGGCCAGCGTCACACGTGCCGCGTGTCGTGAGGCAGCTCAGACGATCCCGTGCAGCATGACCCCCACATGCCCATGG
This sequence comes from Varanus komodoensis, assembly GCF_004798865.1. NCBI lineage: Eukaryota > Metazoa > Chordata > Lepidosauria > Squamata > Varanidae > Varanus > Varanus komodoensis. Next base: position 1,129,657 of record NW_025335317.1, read on the forward strand.
GTCCACCGGCCCCCAGTCCCCGGGGCCCCACCCCTGACCACGTCCTGCCAGGCTGCACCTCAGCAACGCCTTCTGGCCCCGTGAGCAGCGAGGTGCACCTCGGGGCCGCTGCTTTTGGAAGCAAGTGCTGGCCTCGAGCTGGCTTGGCACGCAAGGCCCGCATTCGGCGGGCACCTCCGTGTGTGCCGGGGAGGCACTCGCCCCTCTCCGGCGGGCGCACGCGGCTGGCCCCCCGCCACAGAGCTGCTCCGCAGCCCAGCTGGGAGCGGGAGAGACCCGCGCACTCGTGTGTGCCCCGCGGTCGGTCGGTCGGTCGGTCGGTCGTGGGGTGGGGAGAGGGGCACATCTTGCAGGTTCCAGTGCGCAGGAAAGTGTAGGGAAGTTGTGTGTGTGTGTGTGTGTGTGTGTGTGTGCCCATGCATGTGTGTGTGTGTGTGAATGCTATTTAAATAAAAAAGAAAGGAAGTGAATCAGGGTCGTTTCCATTTTAATTGTAAAACAGATAAGCACTAAACACTTTGAAAAAGTAAATGACTTGAGAATAATTACTATCTATTACTCGGCTTCCCAGGGGTGCAGTTGGAGGAGCCCAGATGGCTACAAAAATGGGATTTAGCAGAAAATTGAAGACATTATTCACCGTAACACATTATCAATTACCTTCATATCAATTACAATAACCTTACATTAAAAGAAGGGCCAGGAGACTCGCCAGCCCCAGCCGGAATAGTAATTGAACTACCCCCGCGTCTGACGGGGAGGGCTAAAGGGGAATTCGGCTGCCCATTTTGCCGGCAAGGCTGTGGCAGTCATGTTGCCGGGTCGTCCCCCTCCCCACATCACCTCGCGGAGAGTTTTTCTCTGTCCTGTTTGTTTTAATTGTTTTTCAGGGCAGCTGATCTGGCTCCTTCCAAGAAAATTCTGCTTGCCTTGTTGTTTGAAGAGTTTGCAGACTCTGTCATTGCTGCTGGGCTGCTCTCCTTCCTTCCTTCCTTCCTTCCTTCCTTCCTTCCTTCCTTCCTTCCTTCCCATCTGCCCCCTGCCCAGCACCTCTCCCTCCCTCCCTCCCTCCCTCCCTCCCTCTCGGTGTCCCAGAATTTTGCTATCATGACATTGCATTGCATGGCCCTGCCATTCCTTTCAGTCCCCAAGAAGGAACGGCCCATTGTCCCAGCAGCTTCAGAAAGGCGAGAGGACATCTCTTATGATGGTTTGCTCGGTGGAACACAGGCCTGGACCCTTCCACACGCCATGGGGCATGGCGTTCTTTCCTTCTCAGGGGGCCTGGGCTGCTGGGCTCTCTTTCTGAGGGTCAATCCTTCAGCTTTTGCTTCCGAGGCATGTCCCTCTGAACCAAGGCCTCTGAGAGTCCACAGCCGGCACCACTCACAAGGTCTTTCTGGATAATGAAGAGAATGAGACATGGAATTGCAGGAACGAGACTGTTTTCCACAGAGAGAGTCTCCAGAGGAATCCGCAGGCTGTGCCAGTGGACTGGCAGTCCAAACACACAAACAGACACAAAGTCCAGGGCAATGGAAGCGTGACACCTCCATCACACCTGTTGCCTTAAGCCAACTGCTACAGGCCAGTAGGGGAGGGAGAGCGGCCCATCTGAAGCCCTCCAGCTCAGCCCCACGGCCCACTTCTGCCGGCTGGAGAGCTCTAGGGCACCACCCAACGGCCCCCGCATGCTGTAACGCTGGGATGCTGCCGGCGGAGCACACCAGCACCACAGGAGCCCCGTCAGGAAAGCAGTGGACCTCCATGGCAGCCCGAGTCCCCCGGATCTCCCCCTGCCTCTCCCTGCAGTGGCACTGTGTTACGCAGGGAGAACACAGCTGTGGACATGAACTCACTCTCCCACTGGCCACTGCGGGTCGTGCGCCTCCGGCAGGCACAGGGCAAGGGCGCCTCCATGCACACGTGACGCCAGGCCAGAGAATCCCTTGCAAGGCCCCAGCAGCCCTTCTCCCTGACTAGCCCATTCTTGGACGAGGCCGGCAACTGAACTCTGAGAAGCAGCCTGAGAGCGACAGACAGTTTTGCACCGAGTGTGGCAAGATGTAGCGAGGAAAGGCAGTGGCAGACATGAAAAACTGCACCTGTTCCTCTGCCACCTGACTTTTAGCTTCCTGGACCACAGGGGCCCTGCGAGAACCGGGCAGGCATGTTCCCTTGCCGCACTGCAGGACTTGCTTCCTAGCGGCCCCTGGTCCATCGAAGTGCCGTGCTCATGCTGCCCGCTCCCCTCCGACGGCTTCACTGCCACGGACCCCCTTCTCCAGCCCGGAGGCCTCTGTTCAACGCTGCCGTGAGGGGAATGCAGTGGCCACGATGCTGTGAATGGGGGCGGCCAGAGCCCCCCGGGCTGGTGCTGAGCTGTGGCAGGCGAGGTGGGAAACAGAGGAACAACCAGCAAAGGCAGGAGGAGAAGGCCCCTGTGGGGTGGCTGTGCCCGAAATCAGCTCCCAGGGTGCTTCCCTTCAGGGGGACGCTGCACCGTTTGCAGGATATTGCAAGCCTTGCAGCGGGAACAGGGCTGCCACCGAGCGCCCGTGTCCCGCAGAGGAATCCGGAGAAGGGAGGCCGTCATGTGCCGGCTCAGGGCGGTGCGCGCCCTCTGAAGAACAGCCGGGAGATGTGCCTGTGCAAAGTTCAGCTCCCTTTGCAGCTTCTGGCTAGTCTGTCTCCAGAGATGCACTGCAGTGTCCACCACATCAGTGCAGAGGGGTCTAATTGTTGTTAAAAGGCTTGGATCTCGCAGATTAGAAGTGGCTTCGGGCGCTACTCACACACGGGGAGACATTTCCAATGAGATGTACTCAGATTTGTCCCTGCTGTTTTGTTGATAGGAAATCATCTTCCCTTTCAGTCCCCCCACCCCATTTCTTCTCTCTCTCTCTCTCTCTCTCGCCTTCTCTCTCTCCCTTGCAGAGGAAGCACTTTGATAATCATTTGTTTAATGTGCAGATGGATTAAAGGATGCTCAAGCAAAATCGAAGCAATCTGAAATATTCTGAAATCCGCCATCGTGATTACAAGCCCAAAGCAACAAAAGGGGGTCCAAGCAGACCCTCCAGGCCTGACCCCCACCCCGCCCCCCATCTCAAGCCACTGGGCAGCTACAGTGGTCATCTTGCAAAGGCTCGTATTGTCACGCCGCCGCCGCCACCCCCTTCCTACTCCTCCTGCTCTGGGGACGGCCTGCTGCGCCGCACTGCAAAGCCAAGCCAAGCGCGGGCCTCCAGCCAAACCATCAGCCATGAGAAGCTGGGGGAGAAGGGAGCAAGGGCAGCCGCGTGTGTGAATGATGGATGAAGGAGGTGCTTGGGATGTGGGTGAGACAGAACAGGGGAGAAGAGGTGTGCCTGTGAGGGGCGGGGGTGCTCAGGGCAGGGAGAGGAGGAGGAAGAGGCCGCTGAGAGTGGCAGGCAGAGGGAAAATGAGCGGACTGGAGGTTTGCAGAACCAGACCTGCTCTGAGAAATGAAACAAATGGATTTGGAGATGATTTAGGGGAATGCATACATGCAGATAAATTTATTTAGAGGCGGCTGGTGCAAATTAAGCGATTTCCCTTGTTTGAAATCACTAATCTGTCAGAGCAGGAAGTGGGCGAGTGCAGAGTCAGCCCTCCTCTGGCCTTCTCCTCAAGCTCCCGGGCCAGCAGTTTGCCTCTGGGATGGCGGCACCCACCACGGAGGCCGCTTCCTGGCTGGCACCCCCTCGGCGTTGGTCTGCTTGTTTGTAGCACTTGTGTGCTGCCCAGTTGTGCCGCATCACCTCTGGGCAGCTCAGAATCACACTGGAAAGACAATACAAACCAATTGCATCTTATTAAGAATAGAACATCAGTCAAATACAGGCAGAAATACAAAACGAAGGTCAAATGGTATCAATTATTAAATATTCTTTTCCAGGACAAGACTTGGCGATTTCACCTGCTCCCGAGTGATACAAGCCAACGCCGCCTGTGCACCCAGCAGGTGAAGCGCAGGCTGCAGAGGTGGTGCTGGGTCCAGGAAATGCAGGAAGGCAAACGTCTCGAGTGAGGTGCAAGCCAGAAACCGCCCGGTCACTGTACAACTTTGTCCTAGCGGAACAGCAGATACGGCCAGTGCATCTGCAAAGTGCGACGTTCGCTGGAGCGACGAGTTGGCATTGGCGCTACCAGGAATGCTGCTTTCCGGAGAGGCGTCCGAGGCTGGTGCTGGCCGGGGGCTCACAGGGCTTCGGCACCCCTGCTTCGAGGACCACCGGCAAGCCCCGTTGCAGAACCAGCTTTCTTAGGGGCCGTGCCAAGATTTTCACTCCCCTCAGAAATGGTTTAATGAAGGAGTGTGAAAACGTGGGCAAGGCTTGGGAGAAACCTCACCGTGCAGCCATGGACTCGCTCTGTTTCTGCGTTACTTGAACTATCTGTATTGATAGTTGATGGCACTGGTCTTAATTTTAATTTCGTTTATTAATTTCATTAATTTGCATTTTGTCTGATTGTATATATTGTGCTTTATTTTGTTTATTGTAATGTTTTAACTGTACTATTTTATTGCTATTATTATCAATACTCTTATCATAGTGGCCACCCAGAGAGCATAATGCAGATGGGTAGCTTTTATACAGATTTAATAAACAGCATCGTGCAGCTCCCCAAAGCAAAAACGCCACGGGGCCAAAAGTGCCCTTCCCTGGGTGTGATAGCATGGGCCAGACCAGAAATCCCGAGGCATGGCAGGCAGATGCCGCAGTCCACGCCGACGGTCCAGGCTGTCTGGCTGCATCAATGGCCACAGAGGACTCCGAAGACGCACGGCCCCCTCCCCTTGCTGCTCTCAGGAGCGGCCATCCGCCAGAGCCAGCAGGGGCTGCTGAGTTCCCAGGCCTGGCCTGAGCCCAGGCAGAAAGGGAGGGGATGCTGGAAACCACCCTGACTTCATGCAGGTTCCCTGCAAAGTTGAGCCAGACCGTGTGGAGGAGGGTCTTTCCAAGGGTGCGCCCACGAGGCGCAGCACGGCCGTGGCCCGGGCCTCCTCACTGGCTTCCGTGGGAATTCACTTCTTTGGCAGACATTACCAAAAGCAACCTCTCTGCCTGTAAGCAGGACAAATGGTTGATCAGGACAAACGGCCGTGGTGCCCCGGATGCCCTTGACGTGCTCGGGGCAGAGAGGGGCACTGTTCTCTCGTGCTTCTGCCCAAATTCTTCCCGTGTGTTTTGACCATCCTCTCTGCACCCGCCTACTGCTGTGGCCACTTGGTGTGGCACGGGCGAGCCACCAAATGATCCTGATGGCATGGGAAGAAGTGCCACAGCCCCTTCCTTCCGTCCTTCCTTCCTTCCTTCCGTCCTTCCTTCCTTCCAGCAGTGAGCTTTGCTTGTGAGAACCTGCTGGAGAATTTCTCCTTTCCCTGAAGAAATCCGGTGCACTTGCCCCCCTAGATGATCTGCTCACTGCTGTCCGTCGCCACGACTTCAGAGGCACTTTAGGCCCAGCTGAGACAGAGGAAAGGCCTGGCTGAGTCTGGTCTGCAGGCCTGTTCTTCTCAGGAATTTACGAATCAGCAAAATCCCAGCATGTTTGGGTTCTCCGGATTCCAACTTCAAGCTTCTTCTGACGTGCTCAGATCAAATGGAGGCCATCTTTTTTCTGTTTTTGCATGAGAGTCCACCCATATTTTCCCAAAGGCACATATTTTCTCCCATCGATTAGGGGTGTTTGTGAACAATTTTCAAAGTCACATTTTCAAGAGAGCCCAATTTTTCAAACACTTCTTCCCCACTTCCACAAAATGCATTGCAAGCTGGAAAATGCACGTACGTTGATCACAGCTCACCTTTGGGTCTGTGCACAGCTCTGAGAGGCGCAAGCCCTCGATGCTGATCAAGAACGAGCAGGGATGAGTTTTGATGCATCCCTGGCCTTTGTCTGCCTCTGCAAGACGCGGGTGAGCAGGATCCAGCGCCCAGGCCAGCGCTTCCTGCCCGGAAGGAGACGTGCTGCATCCCAAGGGACCCTGTGCCTGCATGGGCGAGCAGGGCCCCCTTTCCAGCGTAAAGGCCCAGGGGTGAGGCCCCCGCCCCACTCGAGAGCGGCGGCAACTTCTGGCCCCATGCAAGGCGGGGGCTCTCAGGGGAGGCTGCGCTCAGAATCCCTCCGCTCTGGGAAGACGAGGAGGGGCAGTATTGGTGCCAGGGGACTATGGGATGTTTATGATGCAAATATGTTTAAAAGCAGTGAGTTGCCTCCCTGGGAAAAGGAGCTTAAAATTGAAGTCTAATGATAACAAATGATTGTTAATGAGTTGTCTAAACATAATAGATGGAAAGAATTAAAAGCCTAGAATAAACACTGTTTCATTAAAGCACAATAAAGAAACCACACGCGTTTCATATCTCAGAATAAATGGGCCCTCGTACTGCTAGGGGGAGTGGAGGGAGTGAAGTCATCAGGGGAGGGGGCTGTTGTGACGGGCGGGGGAGGGTGGGCGCTTTGGGGAAGGCAGGAGGAAGGGCCCTGAGATCGCAGCGGTGGGACCGGGAGCCGGGCAGACCGCAGCCCTGGAGGGATGAAGGCCTCGTGCTGCCATCCGCGCACACCAAAGTCACCGCCTGGCCGGAACGGGGGCCCACGCAACGCCCCCGAGAGCCCCTGGATATGAGGAGGCGCGTGAAAGGAGGCGCAGGGCACGTGGGGCCTGGCCAGTCCAGCCGCCGGCCCCGGATGGGGCACACCTCGGCTGTCATCCCCTCAGTGCTGGCGGAGGGTGTTGCTTGCCGCTGCCCACTCTCCGTGGAACGGTAAGCCCGTGGCTCAAATGCCCCTCGGGCGCCAAGGGCGGGGGCGTGAAGGGTCTGGGGCAGGTGCCTCTCAGTCCCGGGTCATCCCCCTCAGAGCTGTTTGGGCACTCTGCTCCCGTGGAGGGCCGAAGGGGACGGGGAGGGCGAGAAGAAGCAGGCCCCACCCTTGCCCCTCTGCTGGCACACGCCCCCTCCGCTCCGTGCCGCGGGGGGAGGCGCCCTGGGGAGGAAAGGCCCCGCAAGGCAGAGCCACGGAGGAGGTGCCTCCCCCCCTCGTCCGCCACGTGCGGATTCTGCACAGACGCGGCACGACTGGACGGGGCTGCGGGTGCCAAGCAGGCCGTGGGCTCTGCTGCCCCTCGGTGCCCCGCTTGCTGGTGGGGAGGGGAGCGCCCTGGCTCTGGGAAGGCAGCAAGCATCCCTGCACTGGGTCCAGCCAGAACTTGACCTGGAAGGAAAAGTGAGGAAACTGACGCGGCTGCACTTTGGGCACATGGGGAGAAGGCTGGACTCCCTGGCCACTGGCCAAGAACCCTCGAGACACGGAAGGCAGGCGAGGAAGAGGAAGGCTGGCACGGAGCTGCTTCTCCTCCGTCAAGGAGGCTGCCGGCTGGAGGCGACAAGAGCCGGGGGGGGGGGGGCTGCCAAGGATGGGGCGCCTCGCAGAGCCTCCATTCATGGGGTCACCCGAAGTTTGTGTGTTCGTTGTTGTGTTTATACCCGACCTTTTTTCCTTCGAAGGAACGCGGGTGGCCTACATAATTCTCTTGCTCCTCTCAGGTTGCGCTTGTGATGCCGGATTTCCAGCATGTTCTCTGCACAGAGGTCAATGGCTGGTTTTGCACGTCCATCAACTGCATGGAAGCCTCCCGAGCTTCCTCTTGCAAGCCACTCTGCTTTGCGCTCTGTGCAAAAAACAACACGGTATCAATTTTCAGAAAACAAAAGAAACAACTAAAATTGCAATACAATTGCAAGTGAAATTGTATCACCCATGTGTGGTGAGACGCCACCTTCTCTTAAATCCAGATGAAGCAGAAAGTGCTTCGAACGAGTACTTGGGCGCATGAATGGATTGGACAAGGGACTGCCAGCTGAGACTCAGGCCAGGCAGGGTGGCCATTTCTGAGTCCGCAAAAGAAAGGAGATGCCAAGAGAGGAAATATATCTCCGGAAGCAAGAAGAAAGCAGGTGAAAGAAGGTATCTATTTGCATAATTGGAATATGCTAATTTATATGTGCAATTTGGGGGAAATGTTATCATGTACTTAAAAATGCGAGACCTCTCACCATCATGCGGAGGACGGTGACCCATGTGCTGCGCCAGGTGCTGCTGAGGGACAGTTCCAGGGCCCGCTGGCCCCTCAGTTCGCTGGGCATCCTCAAGCAAGGGCACCCTCAGGTCGAAGCCATTCCTCTGGCTGCCCTTTAAGCGGAGCCCGATCCCGTGGGGAGCCAACTGGAACGAGGAAGAGGACACACAGCGCCCCGGTGCAAGTGAGACGGGGCTGCGAGGGGGTGGCTCTCCCGCTCGGGAAACGTCTTGGAGGGATGGCGCTCCTCCCGGCGAGACGGGCCTGCGGTTGGGGGTGGTCTGGGACCCAGAGTGGCTTCTCGGGACAAGGGGGCCTCCCCTCACTGGCTCGGAGGGCCGTTCTGCCACCTGCGACCCCACCTGGCCAGAGGCAGCCTTCCCACAACTGCCGTGCCTCGACGTTCTTTCCCGCTGGATTCCTGGGCTGGGCTACATGTTGGACTGGCCTGGAAACGTCACCAGTTCCAAAAGAGGGAAGTGAAATCATTAAATGGGAACGAGACCAGCGAAAACAAACCGCTGCTGCCCGCGCTTTGCTATCAGCAATGGCTCCCAGTCCATTTCCGGGCCAAATTCACGGCTAGGTCGGGTTTCTTCACCTTGCCTTTCCTCCAGGAAGCCAGAAGTGACTGACGCAACCCTTCTTCTCTCCACGTTATCCTCGCAACAAGCGTGTGGGTTTGGCTAGGCTGAGATTCGGTGTCACCCAGTGAGTTTCCCATGGAGAACCTGGATCCCCAGGGTCCTGGCCTGACACTACAACCACTGTACCACGCTTCCTCTCCTGAAGGGCCATCTCAGTTTTGCTCCACACATAATTGCCCACTGCAGATATTCTCTGGAGTGACCCCTGGAGCTCCATTACGCCGGTGCTCTGAGAGGCCACTGCCGAGGAGAAGGCCTTCCCATGCCAGGTCTCAGTGCAGGGCACTCTTCCTGGGAGAGGATTAGCTGCCACCTGAACTGTGGTTTTCACCCAGGTAAAGACCCCTCCCCACCCACTGGGGTTTCCAATGTGCAGTAGCTGAACAAATGACCCTCTACCGGCAGGGGAAGAGGAAGGAGCAAACCTTTTGGGGAGCAAGAGAAAAGCACTGATGCAAAGAAGGGACCCCCCATCCCTAGAAACCTTAACCTGTGGGGACCACTGTGCAGGATCCCGTCCTAGAGGACTGACCAGGGCAGGAGAGGGCAGCGCAGGGAGAGGCAGGCAAGAGGGCGCATTTCTGCGGCCGTGGGCACCGGCCCCCCTTCGCCCGCTGTTTCCAACGGCCCACCTGCCTCCTGCACTCCTCCCCCTGTGCCCACCTTGCTTTTGCCCACCGCTTGATCCTTTCCCTGCCTCCCCTGCCCCGCTTCCCTTTCCTTCGGCCTCTCCCTCTTTGCATGCTCTTTTCAACACTGGGAAACAGAACGGCGTCTCCCAGGAATCCACTCACGCAGGTAGGAGAGCTGAAGGTGCTGGGCAGGACCGGTCGCTGCCTGCGTGGGGCACCCACATTCGCCTCTGGCAGCTTTTGTGCTTTGTGTTGCAAAAGCCCGCAGTCTTAGTTCTCCAGCAAGGATGATGGAACAAAAGAAGCATGCCGGGATCGGAGAGACCTGCGCGTGAGGATGGCCTGCCGTTTGATGGCTCCGGGAGCCAGAGCCGGCACTCCCTCTCCGTGTGCACCTCCCGTGCTCGGTCCTGGCCCACAGCAGAGGTGCTCACCTGGTGCTGAGTGTTGGTGGCCTGTTAAGTAAATTGTTGTGGATCTAAGGCTGTGGCAGACAGTGCTGATGTTGGCCTATCTGAGCCCGGGCCAGACAGCAGCTTTATCTTGCCTTGTAAAACTGCGGAGCCCCTGTCAAAAGAGTTAATCTCCATCTTTGCCTCCCTTCCTTTCTCTCTTTCCCTCTTCTTCCATTTTTGCAGCACAACGGAAAGGCGAGACGAGAGCCGATCCATCACTGTCAGTGGCATTCAGCAAAATCAGCAGTTTTGGGGGGTTTGCTGGGGCCTGGGCCATCCTCAGCTCTTCCAAACGGCAAATGCACTGCAGGCAAGTCTCTCCTTCTGAGAAGCTTTCTGGCAATTGGAGGAACCAGGACCCAGGCCCGGACCACGAGTGACCAGCGGCTTCATGATAAATGACTCCACAGAGCATCTTGACTGCTGACAAAATCCCAGAGAAGAGCTTAATCCTGCTCTCATACTGGTGGCACAGCTGGTTTTGCAGTCAGAGCTAGAGAAATGCAGTGCTAAACTGCCCGTCTCCACCTCACCTGGAAGCTCCCTCCTCTAGCCCCCTTGGAGGAATGCAAATGAGACAGAGGAGAAACAAGAGCAGAGAGCAGTTGGATTGACAGGTTAATGAAGCAATTCATAATAGTGATGTATATTATAACTACAGAAGCAGCTTGTAAATATACTCAGTTTGCCTTATACACATAAACACAAGCAAACATATATACAAGTGCCCGCAGTCACCTCTCTGCACATTCAAGCATGTTCAAACAGAGTACAAGAACGGGTGGGGGGGAAAAGAGCTTCTTGCCAGTTGTAATTTTGGGTGGACCGTGGTGACACTTTCCAAGGGGCCCGTAAATAAAGAGAATCAAGTGTGTTTGTCCACTTAAATGTTAGGGAACGAGGGAGAGGTCTCTTTTATCCTCTTGCAACTTTGAGACCACCCTGCATGACAGAACTTGCTTCTGGAAGATGGCACTGCTCGGTCACGACAGCCTCTTTCCTACCTGGCTAGGAGGTGGCCTTTATCACATCCATGATCAGTCACAAAGATGGTTTTCGTTTTGTCGTTATATGCCTGAATTTAAATAGTTTTTAAATCAGTTTCTTCATTTGATTCTAGGATGCAGAAAATGCCCCTCGTTTGTGTTTGCTTCTGATTACATAGAAGGAGCAAATAATTTTCTAAAAAAACCACCAGAAATAAGTGCGTGCAAAGCCTGTTTTCCTTCTGACCATCTGGTCTCCAGGAACCCCTTTCTGCCTAAATATAGGAGTTTGGTGAGGAGAGCACCATAAATTAAGGTGCCTGTATGCAAATTAATCGGCTCTCAAAGCATTAAAGGGTGTCTCAGAGTGAAGCAAAGTGTGGCAAATCTGTTATTTAGAGCAGTCCCTGAACTATTGCAGGGCCTCATCCAGCACATCTGCGCACCAGCATCCTTCGGGGGCGCGACACAACTGCATGGGTAGCGGTGGGGGGGGGGGGCGATGGGTTTTGGGCCAGTCCCAGGAGCGGCTCTGATGCCACGACTCCGTGTGGTGAGCTGAGGGCAGCTCCAAAACGTCGGGAAAGTGTGGCTGTGAAGGGTCGCGCTACTTTGGGCCTACGGTGCGGTGCCCCCTTCCGAGAGGGCAGAGATCTGGAGCCCTGCTCTGCGGATACTTTGGGCGATCCATTCCAGGTGACGTGCCCCGTGGCTCATGTCCACGGAAGCGGTCCTTGTTCGAGCGGTGCACGTCACAGGCCTGGGCCCCACTTCCCACAGCGCTGAGCACGGCACCAGGCTGGCACAAGGCGCATCTGTACCACTGGATGAGCTAATAGGAACAACGCTTTCAAGCATGTTCCCTGCTTGCTGGCTTGCTTGCTTCCTGCGCTGCCCAGTAGCTGAGGCTCTCTCTTACCTGCTTCAAGCAGTGGGGCTGAATGGCTTTCAAGAGCCCTGAAGCTCCCCTGTGCTCCGTGGATGGCACAGGTGGCCCTTGGGAGATGCGGAACTGCTGTTGCGTCCGCCCCGGTGAACCAGCAAACCCAAGACTGTGGTCCACCCCTCTGCCACAACGACAGCCCTGCAGCATCCACGTACTGGTGAAGCTGGGAGTAGCCACTGCGTATCTGCACTGGATAAAGAATGCAACAATGCATAACCACAGCAATTGCCCGTAATTTTGGAGCTTGCGTAAACATGGAAAGCACTTAACAAAACATGCTAAACTAAAACAAGGTTTTGTTAATTCAAATTTGTTAGTTGGGTTTGATTGCGTTTTGACAAACTCTCTGCAACTCAGTGATCAGGCAAACATGAAATGGAAACTGAGAAACTTGGTGGAAAAAAGATAGAATTATTGTATTGATAAGAAATCACATGACACATAAAATACTTATTTATTCCAACAAAGAAATACTACAGTATGTGCATTTTAATATGAACAGTGATAATTGTTTCAGGAAATTTAGCAACATTCTAAAAAAATTCCAAAATTTTGGAAGAATGTTTTTTCACAAAATTCCAGTGACATAAATCTCCAATGGGCTTGCAAGTTAAGGACAGTGAAATTATCCTCTGGGGACTGGAAACTGAGCAGCAGAAGTGCCTGCCTCTCATTCTGGCTGGAATTCGTGTGTTCTCTTAATTGTATTTATTCACTCTCCTGCAGCCAATCACCACACTCACTCCCATTGGTCCCCTCCTTCCTGCACATCCGTAGGTTCCCCATATGAGCTGTCCTAGGATGAAGCAGGCCCGGGGGTGGGGGCGGGGGTGGGGGCAGGCAAATCCCATTTGCCATCATCGTCATCCTCAAAGACCCAACAAAAGTGCTGCACTGCTCCTGGGACTCGTGGACTCAACACCACCCTGGCCGGGCACAACAGACCACGTCCTGGAAGATGCTGTATAAAGATGCTGTGGAATCGGCCAAGCAATGTAAACCCCAGTAAAGTGTTTAAGAAATAAAGCAAACAGCACCTGTCCAACTTCTGGAAGTCACAAAGAAAATGTTGAACTCTGATGAATAAGCGATTCTTACCCATTTCTCCTCAGATGCGACACTGGCCAAACACCCATGCAAGCATCCATTCGAGAGTGGCACTTCGATGCCATAAATTTAAGAACTGAAAGCATAGTTAGGTCTTCAGTCCATTGCACCATGAGAGGTGATCCTTCCAGTGTTGTCCTAATAGTCCCTTGGCTGTCAAAACCCCTTTGCACTGACGACGGGTTGCCCGCCCAGCCCGGCCTCACTTCCGCTGGGCTGCGTCTACAAGCCGCCAGGCAGACGAAGGGAGCACAAGCGAGGGGGCAGGCGAGGCAGCGGCCAGGCGTCATGGGAAGGCAGGGAGAGCCAGCTCCTGCTGCTCAGGGTGGCCAAAGGAAGAGGGGGCGAGTGGGAGTGCGTGGAAAAGCCGTGGGGTGGCGGAGGTTTGGGGCGGAGGAAGCACCTGGCCACGGGGAAGGCCAGGCTGGAGCCCAGCCTCACCGAGGGTGCAGGGTTCGATGGGGGTGCTCTAGGGCAGAAGGAAAGTGGAGAGCAGCGGAAGCGCTACCTTGTGGGGTCAGGAAGCCCGGGAGGCCCCGTTCGGAGGGCTGGTCCCTTTGGAAGATGCTCAGAGGGGGAATTCTGCCAGGGGCAGCTTCTCTGGTCGTTCTGCCTCTACACATGCCTAAGCAAAATGCCCCTTCTGCGTGGGCACTCCTGCGGTCTACGCCCGAGGGGGACGGGAAGCTAGGTCTGAGACCTGAACTTCATGAGGCTGATGAGCGCTGACATGCCGCCACCTGCTGAGGCCAGCGAGATGGCGGCCCCCCCACCGGTCCGAATCGTTGTGGGCAGGACTTCTCATTAGCACTTAAGACGTAGGAATGGCGCAGTGGAGCCACAGCCCCTGAGAACGCCCCTTCCCATCTTGGCAGGGCCGACTTTGCCTTGCAGGGCAGAAAAGCTGGCCATCCTGGGTGGGGCACAAATCCAGCCACGAGAGCCGGGAGACACAAAGGCCCATCCGGCCCATTCCCTGTGCCCAAGCAGGATGTCCTCTGATGAAGCACCTGAAGCAGGTACCTGTCCAGCGGGAAGGCTCTGAAGGACCCCACTCCCTCTGAGCCAGAGCAAGCTCAAGCCCTTTCTGCTGAGCAGAACAACTCAGAAAAGCCAATCAATAGCTACTAACAGCTGGAGCTGGATTTCCAACGGCTAACTGCAAAGCTGCCTTGAATCTCCACAATTCCCTGGCCTTCCCCATGGGTCCTGTCCTAGATCTCCTACCCTTAACTATTTTTCACGACTAATCCATGATTCCTGCCTCCACATGACTCTGTTTGACAGCTGCACTATTTTACAATTAGTCCCAGTCTTACAACAAAAGGCATTGCTTTGGACCGAGGGCTTCTCTCCATGCAGGGTTTAGCTCGCTGCTTTATGGCTTCATTTCTGTTTTCATTGCAGAAGGCAAAACACATCCTTTCCATGTCTTTCCCTCAGGGATTGGTATTTCTCTGCCTTTCTATATTTTCTATATATAGAATATGTAAGGAATGCATAAAGAATATACGAAGTGGCACTACGGTTGAGCTGCAGCTTGGAGATTTGCAACTTCTCAGGAGGTTTTTGTTCCCCGTCTTGCAGTTTAAAACTTAGCTGCAAACGTTCCTTGCTCAGAAACAGCGAGGGGGAGCAGGGAGAGAAGTAAATGGTGGCTGGCAAACACGGGAGAAGCTCTGGAGGGGGACCGTACCGTGAAAGGGCCCTGTGAGCGAGGGGGCACCAGCGATGCCTCCAGCAGTTCGGGCCCCATGCTCCCCGTGCAGTGGCAGGGGCTCCCCTTTAACATGCACATTTGGAGGCGGCTGCCAGTGTCTAAGCGAATTTTGTCCAAGCGGCTTGGCTTTATTTCGCCACAGCCAGGATTGACGATAAGCACCGAGGCATCCGATAGAAGAGATTTATGTGCTAAACAATCATCCCGTCTTTCCTGAATCTGGTTCTATCGGAGCCAGTGACCCAGGCGGGCAGGCGTGAGGTGAAGGGGGCCTTCCCTGCCAGCCCCGCTAGCTCAGCATCACTACCACCAGCACCGCGGACAGTCAGCCGCAGAGATGGCGGGGTCCAAACACCCCTGGCTAAACACGGCCCACGTTCCAAAGCAGCGGCGTTCTCAGAGAGGGGCGTGCTCCTTGGTGAACAGATGGCTGATTCCCTTCCAGTCTTGCCATGGTGTTCTGATGTCCTGCAATGATTGGGAAGTATGTGGCTGGGCAACTGCATATCCTTTCGAGTCATGTGTGTGCTCTGTTTGCATGGCTTCCAGAAGAATGAATGGGGCTTCTACGTATGGAGATGTAGCACCTTGTATCTGTCCAGAAACGGTTCTTACTGCCCTTCAACTTCATTTGGCAATCTTGAGTTCTGTTATTAGCAGGGAAAGAAGGAGGAAAAGGTTTTCTCAGTTCTCCAGCTATTGGCCACGATAGCTAAAGGGAACCTCACACAGAAGCTGGGCCCAGCGGAAAACACCCGGCAGACCCCAGATCCAGAAGGTTATTTCATCCTCATGGAAGCCTGGCAGTCTGTTGATATTACTTGTCAACGCCTTTTTAACAGGTCTCCTCGCAGCAGCTCGCCTCGCAGGCACCCGCCCAAGGCCTGGGTGATAGCCCCTCCTCCATATCCTTTGGAAAGAGTGTCAGCGCATTCACTCTCGGGCCTAGGAACCTCACAGAGTGCCTGGCTCTCCCGGAGCCCACTAGCTGTGGGTCTCCCCAGCGGGTCAAGACTCTGCGTTCCTTGGCGGTAAGCCCTGAGCATGGAGCACAAAAGCGGAGCGTCTCCTTCCTTCTCTGTGGGATGACGGGAGGCCGGGATTGGTTTAATTCAGCGAGGAGTGCTCTTCCTTGCTCCTCTTCTGGTCAGTGCGAATAAAATAGGGTCGGCTAATCGCAGAATCCTAGAATAGTCGAGCGGGAAGGGGCCAGCCAGGAAGGCCGTCAGGTCCGCCCCCTGCTCAGTGCTGGACGCCGGGTCAAGCCACCCCTCTCGGAGGGCCGTCAGACCGCAAGTGCCTAAGTCGAGCTTCCTGCAAAGCGTTGTCCTTCCACACTCGGGTCCACCAGCGGCTTCTGGAACATTCCTTTCGAAAGCTCAGCTCCATCCTCAGGCGCCTGGAATTCACTCGGGAAGGACGGTGTGTGCATTCTCCCAATGCAGGCGAGCAGCAGAAATGTCAGGCTGCAACAACTTGTGTGTCCAGCTGGCTGCCTGCGATGGTGAGAAAGATGGGTAGGTCTCGGTTTGCATCAAGCACTGACACTTCTTACCACATGTGCTAAGGGAGGCTTCGCACCAGATGACCACTAACGTCTGTGTGTGAAAAGCAGCATTCAGCACAAATCCATCCACTGGCTTTGTGAGTCTGCTGTCATGACCGGCACTACGGATGGTACCAACGTGCTCCTAAGCACGTCTGCTCAGAAGGAAGCGCTACTGTGTCCAGTGGGGTTACTCCCCGGTCAGTGTGAATAGCACTGCGGCTCCCATTTATTTCCATTCACTGTCCAGAGACCTTCATTGCAGCTCCTGACCAAGAGCTTATTTGCCCCTCACTGAAAAATGAAGCATGGGATGTTTGGCATTAGCAGCGTTCCTGGACCCGGGCATCTCATTCCAACGGCTTCCTGCTTCACGGGAAGGCCATTCTGACATTCAGCCACTGGAAGGCTGTCTCAAGAAACCTGAAGCAAAATGATGTGTAATTTTCAGATGCCATGCATAGGAAACCAGAATAATGCTAGCTGAGTATCAAAGCACACAGTTTTGCTACAATCCGTGCTACCAAAAGATATCCTAAATGCATCAAATTTCTAAATTTAAATTCACATTTCAAGATTTAGGGTGCTGGTTTGAAAGTCTGGCTCTCTCTTTGCATAGGTTTAAGCATAAACTTGTGAAAATGTACACATTTTAACCAGCCATCCTATCAAATCCACACTGAAACATCCATGGAGTTGAACACACTTAGTCGCTTTATTTATTAATTTGGCTTTACCCCACATTTCTGTCCGGACGGCTGGCACCCAAGGCAGTTGACAGTCACAGATAAAACCTGATCCAAACAGTAATCAAACAATTGTATCGAAACACAACAAACACACGAGTCGTTAAACCAGCCTTGGTCCCTCGAGCTCGGCATGATGTCTGAAAGGTGTTCTGTGCGGAAAGCCTCTCCAAGACTTTCCACCTGAGGTTCCTTCCGCAAGAGATTGTAGGAGCTGAGCTGGGGAGCAGGTGTTTTGCCATTGTGCTAAAACTCCACAAAGATATCTATGCTGTTCCCCAGATCAGTCCCTGGGAACATAAACCACTCCTTGGGAACATAAATTCATGGATCCTCGCATTTTTAAAAAATCCTTAGATGCCACATCAAACACAATTTTCCTACTTTTAATCAAAAAATCCAACTAAATGCAATTTAAAAGGAACAAACAAACCCTCAATTCATATGCAATCCTGATCAGACTCCCCTAGAAAGAAAACAAAGGCATAATGGGAACAGAGACAAAACATGTGAGTATTTCTGCCCTTGTTGTAAAGATCCCCACAGCTGTGAACTGCCTAATGCCAGCAAAATAAACCAGATGGAGTACATCAGTGGACCTGGTCCAAGTTGTGAAGGATAGCACAGAATGTCGTCCTACCATAATGGATTGTTTTAAGATGGAGCCAGTACAAACGGGATGCGAAAGCATTGCCAGGGCAGAGCAAAGTGGCCCTGTGAGCAACGAGAGGGTGCCGAGAAACCCTAGAAAGAAGAGCAGGCCTCTTCGGAGTCTAGTGAAATGCTGAATATTTGGAAGATCTCTCTAAAATGGGACATGAGATGAAAAGCGTTTTCTGGAACCAAGCGATTAAGAAATAAAACTGGTCAAAGGTGTTCAAGGCTGAGAGACCACTGCTGAGAGATTGGCCACATCACCGGAGCATTGTTCTCTGTGAGGGCATCAGAGGGGTGCGTTGATGTGCTGAACATCTTATCACAAGCCTGGGAGTAAGAGGAGCATCCTAACCTGGCACCGGAAAGGTGGCAGCTCTGGCACCAGACGGGCAATGCCCCACTACTATCATTTCAGATGATTATCGACCAGTTGACCAGAGTATGGCGGCCCCATCGGAGGTGCTCGCCACCTGCGTTTGGGCCGGACTGCCTCCGTGTACCTGTGGCTGTCAGAAGAATGGTGCTCCTCACGCCATGGCAAGGGACCAGCATAGCCCCATTTCCGTGATTAAGTGTTCAACTTACTCCTAGCACAACTGATCCAGTAAACAAGTGCTGGTTCAGAATTAACATAATCCAATCATGCACACCTTATGGGTGTTACGATAATCCTATAAATGTACTGAACCAGCCCCGTTGCAGATTTCTGGGAAGTGAAGCAAACCAAAGGCATGCAGTGCAATCTCTGTTGCGTGAACGAGGGATGGCTTTAGCTAGGAACGTGTGAGAAATTCATTTCAGTTCAATCTTCATCAGGATTCAGCCATTTTGCCCCTCCAAAAGAGAACACAGATGCAAATACAACCTGTAGCTGATATCTGTACATTGCTAGGCTTGCGATGTGATTTGGGTACCCAAAGTGGGGAAAAAATCAGTTGACAGCACATGTACATTTGGAAAATGCACATGAAAATATGTGCAACTTTGAAAAATGTGCATGACCTAGGAGAAGAATGTGGACATTGCAAAGATGTGTACAGCTAAGATATACATTTATTTGAAATGTGCACATGTTTTCATGAATAACCAAACCAAACCAGACCCTCAAAACAAGATCACAGTCTAATGTGAACATGAGACAAAAAGAGCTTCAAAGTAGCCTTTGGAGAATTCTGGCACACTCCAGCACTGCTTGCGCACCGTTTCAGAGCAAGTGCGTAATTCTCAGGACTTCATCTGAGTGAGGGCTCGGAGCCATCCATGAGAGACGCGGCGAATTCTGCACGACGTCTTGTTTCCCTTGGAAAGTGCCATGAAACCGACACAGAGTCCCACGCGGTCTCCTGCGCGGACGTGTTTGGGTGCTACAGGGACTTCAGCCCCCTTCTGGGACTCTGTTCCTGGTGCAGGGGCCCAGGGGCATGTTTGGTGCATCTTCCCTCCTCCCTGGAGGCCAGGTCCAGCACCGGTACAGCTCGGGTTTCAGCAACTTGCATTCTACAGGTTAACCTCGGAGAATCTTCTTGTTCACAGCACAAAGCAGATGTGAGTAGAAATGGGCATTAGTTAAACAGCGATCGACCTCTGAATGCAACGGTTGCCTCTTTTCAATTGCAGTGCTTTTACATGCCATACTCAACCAAAAAGAAAGGCTTTTTAAAAATGAGCACTTGCTCCATTGCCGATGTTTCTCATATTCCACCCTCCCCCCCACCACACACACACACACACACACACAGACACACACACACAACTGGATTTCACCATGTGGTAGACTGAAAATTTGAAAGCCATTTTCTATCTTTTACCAGCAGGGAATTAGGGCCTTGGACTGGACTGGGAGTTTGATGCCCCACCTTATTTGCTAAAGGCACCTTTGGCTGAATGTGCTTGGAGGCCTTGGCACCACCAAGAACCTGGTTCAGGCTGGATTTCCAAGCAGGCGGCAGGGGCATTTTGTCAAGCATGCTTAAAAAACTTTGCTGCTGTTCACCTGGGGAGAAGTTTGGAAGAGCCCGTGGCCCGAGATATGGGGGGCAGGAGCTGGCGGACCCCCCCCCCCCGAAGACTTTGATCCCCCACATCCGTAATGTGAGCTGAATTCCTGCCTGTTGCCAGAGAGACGGTTCTTGCACTAACCATCAGAAGGTATGGTGCAGCAATTCCTCCTTTTCTTCCATAGAAGATTTCCCGCAGTAAGGAAAAGGAAGGAATGAAGGAATGAAGGAATGAAGGAAGGAAGGAAGGAAGGAAGGGGAAGTGTCCGGATCACCCATAAACTTGTTTAAATGAGGCAGTGCGATGGCGTGGGGAGCGCCTTGTGTCAACTCCATTCACGAATTGCTGCTGCTGCTGCTGCTGAAGCCATCCGGGCAGTTTGCAACACCACATAAGCAATGATAAAAATACAAGAGCAAATAAAAGCATAAACATTACTCTAGAAACATTTAAAAGCCACCTTGAAAACAAATCTTAAAAGCTACAATAGCTTACACAAATTAAATCATCTTTTTACGCAGCTAACGTAATGCCCCAGTAGAATGAAAATGAATGAAACATCCTGCCAGACCTGGAGATGCAGAGTTGTCAAGGCTGGTGCCAGGTGGGCCTCAGAGGGGCGCGTGCCGCACGGCCAGGGGCTTCACCGAGAAGCCCCACCTGGTGAAGGGCCTGCAGCCTGTGCCAAGCGTGGTGAAAGGGGAGTCAGAGCGACAGGCACATTCCCTGCTGCCACTGCTCGGTCAGAAGAGCACTGCTTTGCTCCTTCTGGTTTGTCCATTGTCCTCCCCCTTCCTTTTGACCTTCTCTTTGATTTCTTCTCTTTGAGTTGATCTTCTACCAAGGCCTGGTGTGACCTGGACGCTGCTATGGTGGCCCTCCTGCGTCTCAGAAGTGCCCTCATCCTGGCTGGCTCGACTCAGGGTTTCTTCGGGAAGGAAAGTAGTCCCTGGAATGTCTGGTGTCTTTAGGGATTCAACGCTGTTTCCAAGATTCAAGCTGGATTTAAAATACTATGGAAATGCAGACTGTTCCTATTCTCTGTGGAGTTGAGCTTAGGGAGAAGACAAACTATAACGTTTCCATGTCATTGTGGGCCACAGGATGTGTCTAGAAATGTGCTTAGCAGTCAGACAGCAAAGGCACAGATGGAACAGGTATTGTCCTGCGGACAGGTCAGCGAATGAGGACCTCCCCCCTCCTCCTCTCCCACCAGGAGAAACAGAGTGTAAGGAAGCAAGAGCGGGATGGTCATTCCTGAAGAAACCCAGGCTCAGTTTTCCACTGAGACTTCTCAGTGGAAAGCAGCAGAATTCAAACAGGAAAGCTTGGAACACGTTTTGTAGCATCCAATTCCCAATTCTCCTCTTGCCTCCTTGAGACGGGCATCTTGGCTTGGTTAGAGACACACGGTGCAGTAGCCAACATGTCCTGAGAGTGCCAGAAAAAGTTAATGCAGAGTTCTGGTCTCCTCCCAGGATGCATTTGGGTTGTTGCCCATAAAGGTATGTATAATTGCAGAGGCTTGCCAAAAAAAGCAGGCTGGATTTAATTGAGTCAACACACTGCTATTAATAATAAAATGGCAGAGACTTTGCTATTAATCACTCAAGTTGGCTTTCCTGCAAGCAGTGTCAGGTATCAAACAAGACCTTTAAAAACAGTACACTGAGAACAGACCCAGGGGGGGTTGCTGTTTGCTTGCTAACAAAAATAACAAGTAGAAAAGAAAGGACAACCAGGAGGGGATGCCTTCCAAACAGATCTTGCTTAGAAGAGGCCATAAATTAAAGGGACTGTTTCTGCCCCTCATTTTCCCCTGTTGAAGGAACCTGGCGAGAGCAAAGGGATGCCTCTTGGAAAGGTTAACATTTGATCAACAGCCGCGCTTGAGGTTGCAGGGCTATAATCTGAAACTGAAAGGGGGAAAAGGTCTGTTCATGAGCACACCTGTAATTAGGGAACTGGAAACAAAACATTCAGCAAAGAGGCAGACTATAAAAGGAAATCTGACATTTTATGCAACCAGAAACTCAGAAGCGTAGCGATATTTTTACTTATGGTAAGTGACATATAAACTGAAAAAACTAATATATTCACTGAAATTGGAATAATTTACAGTTTTGGTTGTACCATTTGGTTGCAATTTTTATGACTGCCTCTCTGTCCACTTCCCTCTTTTTGCACCATGTTTATCATTCATAATTTATCTAGATCTTTTACTGATCAGATTTCATCCTGATTCCCACTTTGCACCAGTAAAGGAGCAAAATTTACCAAAATACTTCTATGACACCCAACTTGATTGCTCTTTCCCACCTAACACCAGTTAAAACTGCCTGAACATTGTCTGGTTTAGACAGCTGGCTGGATGAGGGTGAGCAAGCTAAGCTTAAACCCAGGCAAGCTGGAGGGGCTGTTGGTCAGCAGAAAGCCTGACTCGGAGACTGGACTTTCACCCTTCTGGCAGGCCCAGCACTTCCCCTTAAAGATCAGGCCTGGAGCTTGGGAGAGCTCCTTTATCCTGTGCCCCCTCTAGATCTGCAGGTGAGCGAGGTGGCAAGGAAGGCATTGCACAATGATGCTTGCAGCATGAGTGGTGACTCTTCCTGAACTGCTCCAACTGGGCAGCCGTTACCCCTGCTAATCAGTTGGCCTTGGTTGCAGCATGTCTAGGCTATTGGGCTATTGGGCCATGTTTAGGCTGTTATCCCTCTATAAGTCCCTCAAAGGCCACAGAGGAAGGTCAGGATCTCTCCTTGCTGATGCCAGAGCGCAGGACACGGAAGAATCAGCTCAAGTTGCAACAGCCCAGATTCAGGCTGGACATCAGGAGAAACTTCCTCACTGCCAGAGCAATGTGAGAGTGGAGCCAGCTGCCTGGGGGGGGGGGGGGCTGTCCCACACTGGAGACATTCAAGGGAAAACTGGACAGCCATCTGAGTGGGAGGGTGTAAATTGCTGTCCTGCAATGGCAGGGGGTTGGACCCGGTGGCCTTCGTGGCTCCTGCCGACTCTGCGACTCTATGGTTCTACAGTGGATTAACCAGTGAGCAGCATCAGAGCTACCTGGTGCTTGCAATGATGGTTGACAACTGCTTCTGGGGCTCGATTTGAGGTGCAAGGCCCGACAGTAACAGCGCTAAATGGCTGAGGACCTGGCTGTGCCAAGGACCTGCCAGTCTCACCATGAACCTGCCTGACTAGGAAGCCCTGAAGGAGAGGCCCTGTTGTTGGGCCTGCCACCCCCAGAGGGGATTTTGAGCTCAATTCCATGTGTTGTTCTTGACTTACGAAGCCTTCCATGGCTTGGGACTGAAGGAATCGACAGAATGCCTCTCCCAAGCTGCAATCAACTGGGACGCTGCAGGCACCATCCCGGGACTTCCTTGGAATGCCAACTCCGGGGGTTGCTCAGAGGACAGCGAAAGTGGGGGGGCCTTTGCAGTAGCGGCCCCAGCTATGGAATAATCTCCCCACAGTGAGATCAAACCTTGTTGTCCTTTCAGGACCAGGCTGAAACAGCCTTGTGTGCCAAGGCCTATCAAGAGAGTGATAAGTCTTATCTAATGACTTGATGGGCATTCACCTCTGATTTTGTTTGAAAGAAACAGCTCTGTTCTGCATGAAATACAGTTTTACTTCTAAATTGTTAGAAAATGTTTAAACTATTTTAAAATTGTGCATTGAGGAAAAAATATGGCAGTTTTTATAGCATCAGGATCCTATTTAGAAAATGTTGAAACCTGCTTGGAGAGTTTCTGCAATTAGGCAGAATATAAGTTATATACAAGTGGTACCTTGGCTCACGAACTTAGTCCGTTTCAGGACTCTGGTCATGACCCAAACTGGTCGTGACCCAAGTCAAATTTCCCCATAAGGGTCAATGCAAATAAGGTTAATCCGTTCTGCAACTATTTTTTTTTAAATCAGAAAAATGTGAAGCAAAATGACAAAGAACAACAAAGATCGTGGCCATCTCCCCGCTGCCCCAGCACGACCGCGATCGTGCCCACCATCCCGGTGCACTGGCGGGGGGGAGAGACGGGCACAATCGCGGGCACACTAGCGGGGAGAGATGGGCATGAATGCGGTCGCACGGCAGGGGGGAGACAGGCACGATCGTGCTGGGGGGAGAGGGCTGAGATCGCGGTTGCGCTCCTGCAGGAAAGACAGGCGTGTTCTTGGCCATCTCCCCCCCTCGCCCCCAGCACGATCATGGCCATCTCCCCACTTGGGGGGGTGGGGAAATGGCCGCAATTGCAGTCTCCACCCAATGTGGAGTTCACCACCTGAGTCAAAATTTTTATGAAATTTCTGTTCGCGACCCGACTTGGCCATGGACTGAGGTGTCCGTGAGCCGAGGCACCACAACAAGTAAGTTTTTTGGGTACCTGAATTGCCTCCAGCAGAGGCGCCTGATTCCTTAAGGATTATGACTGGAGTCTTGGATATGAAGACATGGCATTCAGTTCAGTTTCTATAAATATGTAGTTTTAATGTGCTTACTGTTTTAATGTACTTATATATTCTGTTTTAAACATAATTCAAAATTTTGCGTCTTAAATTTTTTATGATGTTTTAATATGATGTAACTTTTATTGTCATTTTTAATGTACTATTGGGAACTGACTGGGGAGCATTGGCTGTTGGGTGGCATAGAAATTAAATAAATAACTAAGCAATGTTTTATTATTTCACAGTCTTACTGTTTAGAATTGTTTTTAGCAGATAAAGCAATATGTGAGCAACGATGACAGTAATAACAGACATCTAACAAGACGATCTTCAACAAGCCGCCCATGTCCATCCATTTCCCTATCCAACATTTGCCGCGGCACCCTGGAAAATCATAGCCTGAACTGACGCAGGACAGAAAGTCAGGTAAAACTTGCTTGTTAAGCATGTTGGCTTTGATTTGCAGCTACGTTACAGATTTTCTGACATTTCCCATTGGCTGCTTGAAAAGCATTATTAGCGAAGATAAACACTGTTAGCAAAATAGACGGCATGCACCCAACTTTACCTGGTGAGGGGAATTCTCAGATAGGCTGAACTGGTAAGTTGCTAGATTGAAACAAGCAGGATTTCCTTCCTTCCCTGCCCCACTCTTTCAGCACGGAGAAGAGCTCAGGAGTCTCTCTTCCGCCAGCAGAAGGACCAGCATTGAGAAGCCTCAGCTGAACGGCTCCCGCACGGTGGGCCTCCTCTCACCCATCTGCACAGCCCCCTCGGTCCGTCCTCTGCTGGCTGGGGCCAGCGTTCCTGCTCGCTGCAGCCCTCCTGTTGCCCCGCGCCGAAGGGTGTCTCCATGCACCGCACGCCCCCCGCAGAGTCCTGTCCTTGATAGCCCTGCAGACTCGGGACCGGCGCTTCCCTTCTGGAGTCTAATGTTGTAACTGGCTCTTCGGCCGTTTCTCTGCTTCTGGAGCATTTGAATCACAAGCACTTTATTCTCCGCACTGTGTGGCTTCTCCCCAGCCTTCTGACGATCGAGTCGAAGGGCTGGCAACTGTGTGGCAAGGCTCCTCTGGGGTTCCTTGTCCGACCCCTCCGTGAAGCCTCTGGGCGGCAGCGCCATTGCGTGGCCTCCAGGTGCGGAGCACAGGGAGCAGCCGTTCGCTGAGACCCCGGGATCTGGGGAAGCTGTGCACGTCAGGCAGCCGGCCCCACATGCGGCGAGCGGCTGCAGGAGGACCAGGGAGCTGAAGCCGACTCTGGCAAGACGCAGGCCCTGTGGGCGAGCAGTTCCCACGCCCCACGCCGGAGTGAGGTCTGCTGCCTGCCGGGGATGGGGCCTCCATCCCTCCGAGATGTTTTTGGTTACCTGGCTGGGCCTAAGGCTCTGGGGCCAGGTCTCTGAGAGGGCTCCTTCTCTGCTTCCTTGCACACAAGGGGCCGTTTGGCGGGGAGCTTTTGCCATAAGGGTGGAACTTGCTGCCTGTCAATTCCAGGTGGGCATGACTTCTGCGTGTCCTTGATCTGTGCTGGGGATGTGTGTGTTGGGGTAACCCCCCCGCCCCACTTTGCTCGCTGTAAGGAGTCCAAGGGGACTCCACTTTACACTCTGAGCTCGGGATCATCATCGACGGTAATTCTGCAAAGGAGTTTCCTCCTCTTGAGGAATGGACAGACTGCGCGCTTCCATCCGTACGCCCTTCCCTGCCCATTCCCTCCAGCATTCGCCGTGCCCCATTGGTGGCCTCCACTCCACCAGCAGCGCTTTTAGAAATGCTTGGTTAGCTTATTTTTATGCGTATCTTGAACGCTGCCTTTGCATCCCAGCCCTCCTGCTCTTTCAAGGAACCCAAGGCAAAGCGCATGGTCTTCCTCCTCTCCCTCTCCCCCTGCCTCTCCTCACGACAACCCTGTGAAGCAGATGAGTCTGGGAGCCAATGACTGGCCCCAGTTTGCCCAGTGACCTTCAGGGCTCTGTGGGGACGAGAAGCCAGATTTCCGGAGTCCCGTGCGCCACACCGGCTGTGTCTACTGGCGTGTGGGACAGCACCGTGGCAACATGTAACTGAAGAACGGGACTGAAAAGGCGATGGCGATGGCGGCGGTGAGTCCTTTCCCGCATGGCGCCTTCACCTTGCTAGTTCTTTGATTGCAGCTGCGAGGGCCGGGATCCTGCAAGAAAACGGAAGCTGAACTCCTGGGTAGCTACGTCCGTGCACGTGCCTGTGCGGAGATGCCTGCAGCCACCCCCAGCCCCAGCTTTGGCGTCTCCAGCTGAGCCACCCCACTCTTTCAATCCTTCTCCACCCCCTTGCTGCCAGCCCCTCCCCTCCCTGCCTCCCCTCCCGCAGCCCGCCTTTCCTGCCATCCCCTCATTGTCTTTTGAGTGCTCCCTTCCCTCTCCTTCCAGCCTCCCCCTGCAGCTGCCCGCACCCCACCCAGAGGGAGCCACCATGGGCGGATCTGCGGGGTCATTGCACAGCGCCCAAAGAGCCCTCAGGGCAGCTGCTGCCTCCTGAGAAAGGGGCCCGGGGTGCTCATGCCACCAGGCAGCCGAGCAGAGCATTGCCGAGGCAGAGAAAAAGCCTCTGGCCGGGTGGCGGGGGGGGGGGCAGCTCCCGGGGAGCCCCTGCATCGCTGCAGCAGGGCTAAGTGGGCGGCTTTGAAATGCCCTTCCCAGGGCAAGATCACCCACAGGGACACTTCAAGAAACGCGATGTGGGGAGGGGGTGCAAATGCATATGGAGGAGAAGGCAGGTGGGGGACCTACCTGGGCACTCTGATGGAAAGCCCGCTTCCTCTTCCCCGTCCTGCAGTTTTCCATGTACAAAGGAATACATTTTCTGTGCAGGCAAGCAAATAATCTACATGTAGCAAAACCCACTGAAACTTACAGAGCTGAACAGAATAAATCACGGAAAGGGATAAACGGGCCCCTTTCTTGCAACTGTCTTTCTGACGCATTCCTTGAACGGGAGTGCAAATATTTATTCCTCTTTTAAAAACAAAGCCCAACAAAACAGCCCTCACCATTTTTTTAAAAAGTCCCCTGCTTTTTGCAGATCAGATTCTTCCTGTTCCTGGAAGTGGGATGCCTGAACCTCGGGAGAAATTCACTCCATTGTTAGAAATAGCCGAAATTGGCTTGCAACTAGTAAAGATGCCAAGATTTTGCACCTTGCTCTGTGACCTAAAGCAAAAATGACATGAACATTGACAAATTTGACAAGGAAATTTGTGCAAAAAACAACTTCTATTTGGCTAGCCAAGCAGCAAATATGTCGGATGATATGCTTTATTAAGCAATCCATTTTTCAGCAATAGCTGAGCCATCTGCAAAGGTTAGCGTGCATCAGGCTTTCCACAGAATTTCATCTGCGTCTGCAGCTAAGGTGCGACACACAACCACATTTTTCATGTACATACAATTTTGGATGCAAATCGAATACTTGATGAAAGAGGTGACCTTCCAGATTGACTTCACCATACAGTAAAGTCACAAGGAGAGAAGAGCCAAAAGAGAAGGGCGATCCACCCCGTTTCTTCGGAGGGTGGGGAATGGTGGAGGCTTGAAGAGGGGGAAATTAGGAGAGATTGTAAAAGGAATGTGCCAGGAGAGAAAAATCTAGCAATTTAATCTGGGCTCAGGAGGGGAGGGTTATGATTATTGCTGCCAGTCAAAAAATAATCAAATTTTAACTGAATGCTCAAGTCCAGAGATGGCTTGTAAAGGTATTTTTTTTCCTTGTGTGGGTGGGGTTGGTGTGTTGCTTGAAATGCAATGCATCTCAAATCCATCTTTCAATTATGAATGACCGCATGCCAGAATCCAAATTTTGAATGCTTGCTTGAATGTTTTGGAGGTTCTGGGCTTTTATGTGCATGTGGTGCTGTGCAGATGTTCTAATTTTAGTAAACAGACGTCTGCACGGAATGAATGCGTGTGCATGGCTGAGGTTCTCATTTGGATGTGGCTGTTTGCAACTTGCGATTAGCAACGTGACTCTGGACATCACCTGCTGGGAAGCCAGAGCCACTGGAATGAGTGGGAGAGACGGCTTCTGAAATTAAATATCAGCACCTGCGAGCATTCTTTCAAAAAGTATAGGAGCTTCATGTATTTCTCTTTAAAGGAATATTATGGGGGTTCTTTCTAGAAAAGCTATGTCCCTTCAGTTTTTCTAGAAAGCTAATATTCTAGATTTTCTATCCATTATTATCACCTTTCACTGGAAAGAAATCCTCAAGTTTTGTGCTATCTGAACATGGCATTCTATAATCCCTGACCTCCTAAAATGTGGGAAGCAGCATCACATAAATAAAACAATTGATCTTTTAAACCTTGTTCGACACCTAAATATTCGGGTGCCCACTTCATTAAACTAAACCACCATTTAATAATACCGTACTGCAATTAGTTTCAGCTTGTTTCATATCATTTTTCTGACCCATAATTAAAGTATATTACGACCAGTCAGCTGACTCTCCATAAACTTTGGGGACAGAGAGATTTACTCCATCATATTGATTAAGCTTTACCATCTTTGACTAGGAGGTCGTGAGCATATTTTCAGTGCCATGTTTTGTTTCACAGTCGAGGCAGTACAAATCCTCAATTTCATAAAAGTATGGAATTCTCCATTGTAGAAATGCACAATACGCTCGGTGAAATTTCTGAGTGCCGCATCAAATGGGGAAAGGTGGTCTCCTTTACACAAAATGGATTGAAATTTTGTCCAGTGACTGGAAAAAAAGGCATCGTGACACAAAGTGGCCAGTTTCCATATATAATCCTGCATCCCAGCTCAGCAAGAATCGCCATTCTGCATCTTTCCAAGACAGGGACAAAAGGGTCGATTTCTGCTTATTTCCTTGAGAAGAAGCCAGGATCACAGATGATGCGGCTTCCATTTATTTCCTGGAAGGACGCGGTGTCATGATCCTGACCCTGACAAGCAGGGAAGCTCCTAGCACAAGGCGGTGGGGGGGGGGACCAGCTGCATGGGGGCATTTCTTGGCACGTGCGGCAGAGGTGCTGAGCCCAGCCCAGGCGCCCGGGCAGGGGGGGGTCGGCGAGGAGACCCCGAGCAGCATCCCGCCGAAGCGATGCCCGCACGGAACCACAAGCCCCGGGAACGGTTCTCTGCTTTGCAGCCCCTCTCATCTCCCCCTGCGCTTTCCCTGCTGCCTCTTCACCAGGGCAGGCAGCGCGCCAGGTGGGAGCTGACAGAAAGGCCAGGTCACTCCCTGAAGTCTTCCCGCCTTTCAGAAAAGAGGAGATTCTGGGCAAGGTAGTCCGGCCCTAGGTGGACAAAAGGTTTCCGTTGAGTTTGGCCACCTGAGTCCGTGTCCTGCTGCTTGCCTCAGGCTGCCATCATAACACGTGGGCACATGTGTTGTGGGAAAGCATTCTGGGATTGGGCTCATTTACGAACACTCTCTCAATGGCAGCTGACGTGGATGAGAGAATTCGAGGAAGGTTAGTGCCTCTTTAGAGAGGTGCCAAGCCTTGCATGACGCAAAGTGTCATGCAGAGAAAGGTTTTGGCAGAAGCGGCAGGCTGTGCCATCTTACTTGCTTATTCTGTGACATTTCATTTTTTAAAATTAGCGATACAGGTTCACCCGCATTCGGTTATTGTTGTGGTTGCTTTTGTGGTTTCAAACAATGTCTTAACTCACCGTTGTTGCAGTCATGGTTTTGTAAACCAGATTTCAATAAGAAAGTCTGCCAAAATAAGAAACTCCTGATCCAAAATCAGCTCCTTCCAGTTCGCAAAGGCTCCTGTTCCAATGGCAGGGCTAAAGGATCTGGCAGATTTGGGTTGTTCCAGAGCCGTTCCCCTTGTTGGGGGTCATGCTGGTCGTCCCAGCAAAATGCCCCATTCGGAGTTGAAGGAAAAGTGTCACATGCGATGTTTTCAGGGAAATCTAGTCCATGATGTTGATCTGTATTTGTGCCGGGATGCTCAGAGCAGCAGCTCTTTTCAAAGTTGCGTAGAGGCAGCGAGCGTGCTGGAATCCTGATGGCCCAGCCACACACAGTGGGAAGCCTTCATGCTTGGACATATAATCCATATAAAGAACAGGGTCGGTCACATGAGAAGCACTGCCGCTCTAAGTGTCGTGGAAGACGTGGGCTCCAATAAATGAGCAAACTTCTCTACTTCTTCTCAGAAAGGCGGGGAAGAAATCCAGTCCTGGGAACATGGCATCTCCCTGCCCCCCAGCCCCTGTGCAAAATATCCCCTGTGATGAGGATCTTGAGATGCGGGAAGGAATCTGGGAGGCAGCCAACCAAGCAAACCGTGCAATGATGAAGGGCTTCAACTAGATTGCTGCTGCTGCTATTGCTGTTGTTGTTATTAGTCATTTATATCCTGCCTCTTATTACCTGTGGTAGGTTAGGATGATAGCAAGGGACTGGCCTTTACCTGTTTACCTGTTTTCTTGAACTTCAGTCAGTTATCAGTCATGTATGCCTGGCATTCATTTTCCAATTATTTATTAACTATTTATTTATCTGCTGTTTGGCTCCGTAGAATCCTCAATGCAAGATACAAGCATTTCATAAACACAAGTAAAGTCAGGATGGCTGTTAAAAAACCAGCAGTATAAAATAACAAGACTGTTCTTTATTAACCATAGAAGTGCCATCATCTCAGGAAACAAAGTGGTGCTGAAATAATCCAGCCGTTGCATTGCTGGAGAGCAAGGTTGTGCTGCCATTTTGTGGCTCGCTCAGAACTCCTTGGCTGAAAGACCACATTCCGTCTGCTAAGCTGGGACAAGGCATCATGGGACGTTTCCCATCACAGCTCTCTACTGAAATGGGCAAAGGAGCGTCCACACCCTCCTTTCTAGCCTGCCTCAGCATGGTGCCCTCCAGGGGATGGGACTTCAACTCCCATCAGTGTCTCTTCAGTTCCACCTGATCGGTGTTCCGTCAAGCCCACTTGGAGCCCCTTTGCTGAAACCCCAGTTCCAAACCCCTAGGATTTCCTCGCTTCCAAGCAAGTTGGCAGGGAAGAAGGAGGTTCCAACCCTCCCCGGATTCTTGGAACAGGTATGAAATGGAGGGAGCTGAAATGCCCTTGCCCATCTCGGCAGCCTCTTGACTAGAGGCGATGTGGAGGGGTCATTCCGGGAAAGGTACCAGCAGAGGCAAAGTCGAGAGGAATCCCGGCAAGGGAGGGCTGCCTCATTTTCTCCCAGGGGTGTCCCTTGAGCACAGGTGGGGGGTTGGCTCCTCTTCACCTTGAGCAGTGTCCAGCAGTGCTGCACAGGCAGCCTCATTGCACAGACCCCTCCCCAAGCCAACCTGAGTAGGGACAACTCTGCCCGCTTGCACTCCAAGGGAAATATCCCAGGAGGAAAGTGGTGCCCCGGCACCACAAGGGTCTTGAAACAGGGGTGCTGGCAGGGAATCCAACATACCTTTATGTCCTGCAGAAAGACAGCTGAGCAAAGCCATTGTCTTCATGCCATTTTTGCAACGCTGGGCGGGAAGGGCCTTCCGGCAAAAGCCTGACATTGGCTACAGTCAGGGCAGCGGACAAATCTTTGGGTTGCGGGGTGGACTTCCATTTAAAAATGTTTAACGCGGAGGGCAAGCTCATCTTCTAGGTTTCGTCCAGAAAGAAAGCTTTGCCCTTGTTTTAAGCAGCAGCTGCACCACTCCCCTTGCGATCAGGGACCAAATGCCCCTTCAGACTGTCACATTTCCTCAGGGACCTCCAGCAACGGGCCCGGGTCGATTCTTTGGTGGTGGTGAAGAAGAAGAAGAATTTCATTTCTATGCCACCTCACAGCCAAAACTCTCTGGGCAGTTTACAACTGTCCATCAAACAGACCATAAAATACAATTAAATATACATAACATCAGAAAAATAAGAAATGTTCAAAAAAGCATTTAATGTTCATAAAAACACATGGTTTTCCCTGGTTTTACATCACAGGGCCACCCAGGATGGGGTGTTTCTGGGTGCTGGAGTGCTGTCAACTGAAAGCGGAGACAATGGGCGTGTGACGGGACGTCGTCATTCTCAAGGGAAGTTGCGTCACAAGCCTGGCGGGGTCATCACCGAGCCCAGCAGAGCCAGGGCTGGGAAGCGCAGCCTCACTCCCTTCTGCTCACCTCCGCCTCCGCCGACGTCCCTGCGGCCTCGGCCCCTGCCGTGGCCATCGCCATCCAGCTGGGCCCTCGGGGAGGGACAGGTGCACATTTCTCCTTTTCACCTGCTCTGACGTCAATCCCAAGGAACCACCTCTGGTTCTTTGGATCTCAAATTCTTATGAAGGTAAAATTCGCACCCAGAATTTATACTGCCTCCCTTAAGCACCTGGGACAGCGCCCCACACCCACAAAGGTGATCCTCACAGACAGGGGGCGCCCCTCCTCTGAGGGCCTGCCTTGCAAATCGCCCTCACCCTCCATTTTTCTGGCCAAAGCCACTTTGGAGGTGGGCAGCCGGGCGTCCGGCCCCGTGTAGCCCGTGTCCAGGCCAGGTCATGTGCGCCTGGCAGCCTGCGCATAACTCGGTCTGGAAGGCAAGTTCATTGCAGAGGGTGGCATCTCTCTGCCATTGCTCAGCTCTGGAGCGGGGAAGCTGAGCAACCGACCGAGGCCACTCCTCTGGGGCAATTAACAAGCAAGTGCCACTCCTGCATTCCTGCGTTGCTTTTATTTAAATCTCCCGTTTTCAGTTAGATGTGGCAAAACACAGGAGCTATTTCAGGAAAGCGGGTGAGAGCGGGGGCCGCCCGTTGCAACCCCGGATTGGCCCGTTGCAGAGCCAACCCAGATTCCCCGTGGGACAGCCTGAGGCTGAGGGGCAGCTCCAGAGAGGGGGAGCCACGGCCGTTCTCGCTGACCTCTCCTTGCTCAATGCAATTCGCTGTGGTGTTCCTACACAATGGAGAACATTCTGCTTCCTCTGTACTTGGCAAATGAAGAAATGGACTTTTAAAAAACCTCTCGTTGCATAAATCATGCATGATTGGCAATGTGTTTGAAGTGCCTCCAAGAGTTCTTTTCGACTGACTTGCACTTTCTCAGGAGATGTGTGTCCCTCCCCTCCCCTCCCCTCCCCTCCCCTCCCCGCCCTGTGTGAGGGCTTGGAACGGACACCTGAGCAGTTCTGCCAAGGCATTTGCTCCTTTGGC
Source organism: Varanus komodoensis (assembly GCF_004798865.1). Classification (NCBI taxonomy): domain Eukaryota; kingdom Metazoa; phylum Chordata; class Lepidosauria; order Squamata; family Varanidae; genus Varanus; species Varanus komodoensis. The sequence continues at coordinate 1,162,832 of NW_025335317.1, forward strand.
AAGCCTGGCTGGGAAGCGCTTGATCTCCCGGCCTTCAACGTTTCTGGGCCGTGAGGATGACTTTTATCATGGGAGGACTGGGCAGAAGGACGAAGGCAGCCAGCCCCTCATCCTGCTGCCTTGCCAGTGGCCCTCGCCCTCCAGTGCACCCTGCAGAAGGCCAACCTGCCTAGGAGCAGCGGCGGCTACCCAGACCTCTGGGCAGGTGGCCCCTGTCCATCCGTGTGGTCACCAGCCCCGACTGCAGGTGCTTCATAGCTCCTTCCTGGTCTCCAAGGCCCAATAAACACCTGCCACCTTGCACGGCAGCCACCCCCCCAAGGGGCCACCTGCACCCTGGCAGACAGGTGAGTGGCAGCCACGGCCCAGTGCTCAGGCCGGCCTGGTGGCTCCAGCATCCTCGGGGGAGGCACTGGCCTGGAAACTGAGCTGTGCAGGCAATAATCCAGCTTTCCCTCTCCCCGATATGTGCGAGCCATTGCGATTACTCCCGTGTCACGTGGGGGTGCTTCAGCCCCTGTGGCGAAGTGCCAGAGGCAGCTTGCTGCTTGGCCTGGCCCCTGGCATCCCGGTTTGCAGCCTGCTCCGTCTGGCGGCTGCTCCCAGGCCCGCACCAGCTTGCTTGGCCCTCCCGTGCCTGCCTGGGGCTCAGCCCACCCAAGGGGCTGCACGGGAGGCGGGCTGTGAGTGGGGCATGCATCGCAGGTGGGAGCCTTTTCCTGGCCATGCTGAATGCTGGACCCAAGCTCCCCCTCCAGGGAACGCACCGCCACCTCCCGTGTCAAAGCACACCTGGCTGCATGCAGAAGATGCACTCCCTTCTGCTATGCGGGGTGACTTTTGTGCCTCCCGAAATCTCACAAGGAATGCTCTCAGAAGCCCCTCTCTCCCACACTGGGTGTGCGCACCACTGGGCCTTTGGGCTTGGCAGAGTCTAGTCAACCCTTCCCGGCCCCCCAAAATCCCACACGGTGCCCTACTAGCACAGCTGCGCATGTTCACACCCCCGAGGGAGGCCTGACTCACTGCCTCTGTCGCATCTGATTTGTGCAGCGGGGCGCGTGAGCGAGTGCGGCCAGGGCAGGAATCCCCACACCTCCCAATTCCCAGAGTTGGGCAGATTCTCCTCTCCCCACCGAGCACAGGAGGCCTTTCCCTATAATCTGCGGAACTCTCTGCCCGCTCTCAGCCTAGTCCCAAACCTTTGGTGCTGGTGGCCTGTTTGGTCTTTGACCCGGGGAATGTTACCTCAGGTGTATGCAAGCAACATGCATTTCTTCTGCTCCAATACTACGTTCGATACATCATTGAATATTAAGAGGGACACGGCTGCTCTGTATGGGCTTCCTCCAGTTTGCCTGCATGTTTCTTGAAGTGTGGTGCCCAGAACTGGAGGCAGGACCCAAGGCAAGTGGAGGAGAACCAGGACCTTGCACAACTTGGCGGCTGCACTTCTATTAATGCAGCCCAACAGAGCATTCGCTCTTCTTCCAGACACATCACCTCGTTGACTCCGATTCACAACAGTTCCGAGATCTTTCACTTGCAGCACTGTTGAGCCAAGGGTATCCCCGTGCTTAACTGTGCCTTTGGTTCCCTTTTCCTAGGTGTGGACCTTGGCATTTGTCCCTGTGGAATTTCATTCTCTCGCTTCCAGTCCAGTGCTTCAGGCTAGCAAGATCATGCTGGGTCCTGTTTCCGTCTCCCACCGAATCTTGTGCCTTTGCCTCCTTTGCAGTGGCCAGAGAGTCCTCGTGGCTGTGAAAGTGTTTCGGGAGAGCGAATCAGACGCTTCCTGCCACAAAGGGTGTGACTGCGTGTCCGGTGGCCTCACTAATTCCTCTGGAAACATGCGCCCCCCTCCCATTAAGTTTTTCTCTAAGTGCTCCCTTCTCCCATGCCCTGGGGGTCCTGGTGGCCCCACGGAGAAGGCAACAGCCCCTGGGGGGCCCTGCCAGCCCTCCCCTTCCCAGCAGGAGGAGGCCAGGCTCCGACTGGGTGGCCAGGGGCTCCCAGGCCACTGGGCTTTCAACGAAGGCCCTGGGTGCCGTCTTGCTGATTAGCACAGGACAAGTGGGTAAATAACACGATCCTTAGCCAGGAGCAGACCGTGTGTCGGAAGAGGCAAGAGCTACCTGGTTTGTTTTAAGCCCTAAATAAAGCAAAATGTGAAGTGGGGTGGAAAAAGACAGCTCTTGGAGAGCCAACATTTTTAAAAAAGGAATTAGAAGGCAGTTTGTCTCGCACTTCATCACCTTCGGACCCAGGGAGGGAGGGAGAGCGCGGGGGGCCTGCGTGCCGTTCTAAACTGCACCCACGGTGCACGCTACAGTAGCCAGCAATGTGTATTTCTGCAGATGATTAAATCAATACAATTTTGACAAGACTTGTTGGAACATGCTTCTTTATTTTACGCAATTCCTTCCCCTTCGTCGGGGGCATTTATCACCCTGCCTGCCTGCCAGCTAATGGAGATTGTTCTTAGTCCACACTTGATAGAAGGACGTGGTTATGATGCATGATGCCCACCGCTCAGCTCGGCTGCGGGGGGGGGGGGGGGCGGGGGCCGAAATCTCTGCTGGGAGGGAGCCGTGGGACCCGGCCTGCCGGAGGAGGAAAACCACCGGCAGGCGTTCCTGCCGCTGCGCCGGCTGCTCCCCAACCGAGCGGCCAAAGAACCGAGCACACTGCTGAATCTTGGCACATCGCAGCCATGGCGGGAGTCAGCGGTTTGCTGAATTACGTGCAATTTTACATGGATTTGGACTGGGGAACATCCACTGGAAACAGCTGCTGTTCGTAGAAAGCACAGGAGACAAAGGGGCATTCGGAACCGATCATCCTGTGAAATCCTAATCAAGATTCCCCAGGGGCTGCAGTTCGCAGGACGTGCCAGGACTGGGACTGCTACTTGGTGCCCCTTTATCTTCTGCACATCTGAGAAATTCTTTTCTGTGCCATTATTCTCACCTGCACCTTCTTTTTGGCATTTAAAAAAATCATGAAGCACCAACTAAATTATTTTGCAGACCAACATGCAATTGTGCATTTCCTGCACCTGCCTGTGGTTGGACCCGGTGACCTTCGGGTGCTTCCAACCCTTTGACACTAATCAGCCGCAGCAAAACAAAGCACTCCCCCTCCCGCCCGGCACAGAATTAACCTGTGGAACTCTCTGTCACTACACAATGAGTGCTGAACACCTGCAGCACCTTCCTTAGGGTGGAAACCTGGAACGGCCGCTTGGCAGAGCGCCTCCTGATTCCTTCGCATGAACAGCAGCGGGCTGGGAATGGACCGCAGAGAAGGAAGGTCCTCCCAGGACCCTCTGGGACTGCCGGCCCATCGACGGAATGTGCTTCTCGCCGGCTATTTCGTCACCCTGCTAATGCTTGGTTTGCATAATCTTCCTTCTTCTTATTGCATTAGTAATATGAGCGCACGTGCTCATAAAATGTAGGTCTTGCCCTTTGTCACAGAGGAATTCAGGCATGGGCCATAGTGCACAAGCTGTCAAGAAAAGCCACATATATGCTGAGGCACAATAGGCAGCATGCAGCTGTTTTAAAATAAATACAGACAGACAGACAGACATGCATGCATGCATACACAATCAATGCCAAAATTCCATTTATACCCCCAATCAATATACTTTTCTATACTTGCATGCATGTGTGTGTAGCCCCTGACCTCAAGGCAGGATCCCATGCAGAGCCCCCACACAGAGCAGAAGACTTGCTGGAAAAGAATTTGCATGGGGTACCAGGGACAGGAGAACTCCCCAGCCTCATGCTGGGCTTGCAACCCGCCCTTTCATGGCCTCCTCCTCCTCCTCAAAGCAACCAAGTTTTATGTGCATTGAGTTGTGCCCTGGGAACACCCCATTTCGAATTCCTATTCTGAGAAGCCTTCCTTGAGGGCTGGCATAAGCAGTAAGTTTTCGCCTCCTCTAAGGGACGCTTTCCTCTCTTGCAAAATATCTCTGTGGTTCAGAACCAGAGCTGACCTCCAACAGTGGCCTTTCCATTCTGCCCAGCAAACAGCTCTGCGCCATCTGCGCACTCTTAAACCGGCGGAAGGGGGCACTTGGGAGGCGCCCGCGCCAGGGGGTCTCACAGCCATGGCTGATGGGCCACTGGGAGCCGAGTGCTGCAGCTATTGATGCCGGGGGGGCGAAGCGCAAGGGCTGCTAA
>NW_025335317.1:1172024-1305609 GCF_004798865.1 Varanus komodoensis
GCCGCATTCAGCAGCACTCGGGGGGCACAGGTGCTCTGGAGCTCTCGAATATGCACATGTCATCTGCGCAGCACGTGGAAGATAAAGTCGCCTGGACGCAGCATGAGTTGGACACGGCAGCGGGTGCTGTTGCACAGCGGAAGCATCCAGAGCACCGTCTGGTCCAGTTTTACTGGATGCGCTGCAGCCACTGAGGCCGGAGGGGGCGGGCAAGGTGCTCGGCGCGTGCAGCCCACCCCTCGTGAGCGCAGCCCATGCCCTTTGTGGCTCCTGCAGCCGCAGAGGAAGGGGTTTCCTTCCACTGGGGCACCTCCTTAAGCGTGGGGGCGGTGCCAGCCCCCAAAGGAGGCTGCAATCAGGCCGCTCCTGCGAAGGCCCAACCTGGACCCAGCGGGTGCTGCCAGCTCTGGCCAGTGGCCAGCACCCCTTCCTGGGCCAGGCGCTGGAGCGGCTGGAGGTGAGCAGCCCCAGGCCCTCCCAGGTGACGCGATGACCTAGAGCCATTTCAGCCTGGCCTCAGGCCTGCTTTTGGCTGCCCTGTGGGATGACCTTTGCCAGGAGAGAGGCGGCGGGAGGGCGATCCTGGGCCTCTCCGTGGCTCTCGATACCCTTACCCATGGTATCCTTCAGGACAGGCTGGCTGGGCCAGATGTAGCAGCAGGAGCAGGAGCAGGTGGCCCTGCCTTGCGGCGGGTCTGCTCCGGCTCGACCGGCTGGTCCCAGAAGGCGGTGCTGGGGTCCTCGCCCTGTGGCGTGGCAGTTGTGCCGTGGGGACCGCAGGGTCCCATCCCACCCCCTGCTCAGCATCGACAGGGATCCATGGGGCGAGGTGATCGGCAGTATGGGCTGAGGTACCACCGAAATGCAGGCGACGCTCAGCCCTGCTTTTCCGTTCCAAAACCAGGCCTCAGCTCCTCAAGCCCAGCAGAGGCAGCAGCCACTCCGAATCAGTGCCTGAGCATGGCCACGGACTGGGCGAGGGCCAACAGGCGGGGCCAATCCAGGCAAGGCGGAGGTGCTGCTGGCGGGTGCGCCACCTGTCCAGCTGGGTGGCGTTCAGCCTGTTCCAGACGGGGTTGCCCTCCCCCAGAGGGACAAAGTGCGCCGTGCGGGGAGCTCCGGGACCCACGGAACACCGTTCATCAGCTGGAGCCCATCTACCAAGCGCCCCACTTGTGGCCCCCCAGCTATGCAATGAGCTCCCTGAGGAGGCGCACCTGGCACCTCCTCTGTACTCCTCCTGGTACAGGGTGAAGCCCTTTTTTATCATCCCAACCATTCAACAGTTTAACTTTGTTGTTATATATTCCATTTTATTCTGTATCACTGCTATGCTTCTATGCTGAATAATAGCTATTGCACTTGCTATTATGGTTTTATTCTTTAAAATTAATTTTGTGCATTTTAGACTTTCGTTTAATTTTCATTTTTGTTAACCTCCCAGATACCTTCAGCTATTGGACAGTATAAAAATGAAATAAATAAGTAAGCAAGTAATAAAAATCATATAACCACAATGCATGCTCTAGTAAAAAATCATGACCCTCTTAATTAAGATCCAAAGTAATACATGTAATTCTTGCCGGGCATTCAGGGGGCATCATGCAGGAGTTTGGACTGTGCCAAATGCCTGCCCCCGAAGCCGTTGCAGAGGCGGAAATATGGCTTCCCGCTACAGTCATAACACCAGCCTGGCTGGATCAGACCAAGGGTTCTGTTCAGCAACCAGCCACCCGCCGGAAAGACACGAGCACCGCCCCGTCCCCACCGCTCGGCCGCTGCTGTGCAACGGGTGGCATGGGGTGAGCGGGGCCAGGGGCCACTCATGGCCTTCTCTTCCAGGCATTTGCCCAGTCCCTCCTGAAGCCGTCCAGTCTGGTGGCAACGGCTCCACGCTGGGCAGGTGGCTGCCACGGTTCGCTGTGTGAAGAAGGATCTGCGTTGAGCTATCCCAAATCTCCCACCGATCAACATCGTGGGACAAGTTGCATTCCAGGGCTCCAGGCAAAGGAGGAAAATGTCTCCCCCTCCACTTGTACAGCACCGTGCATAGTCTCGTGCACTGCTGTCTCCTCTCTCCATGCTTGCTTTTCTCTAAGCTAAACTCTCCTGGATGCTGTGATCTTTCTTCCTGGGGGTTTTGCTCCATCCTTTTAGTTGCCCCTTTCTGCACTTTCGCAACTCTGCCGTATCCTGTTTTAAGTGCCACGATCAGAACAGCACCCCTTATTCCAGGTGTGGCCACGCCATGGATTTAAGTAGGGGCAGGAAGATGCCGGCAATTTTATTTCCAGTTCCTTCCCTGCACAACACAGCGGTCTGCCTTTCCTCAGCAGCCACACACTGAGTTGACGTTGTCACTGAGCTGCTCCCCACCTAAGACCTCTTTCTTGGCCGGCCACCGCTAGCTCCAACGCATCGGCTCATACCCAAACGGGGAAGTTTTGCCCCAACATGCCTTAATCGACGCTTGCGTGCGCTGGGCTGCAGTTGCCATTTTGACGCCCTTTCTGCTGGCTTGGAAAGATCCCTTTTGGCTTCAGTCGGGTGCCAGCAACAAAGGTGGCCACTTCACTGCTTAGTTCCAATTCCAGATCATTAATGAACAGGTTGAAAAGCACTGTCTACATCACTGCATCGGAAGAATGTACCATTTATTCCTGTCCCGTGTTTGCTGCTCTTCAAGCAGTTCCTTCTTTCTAGGAAGACCTCTTCTTGTATGACTGCTAAGTTGGGAAGGCAGGTTGCTGATTGTTTCTCAGCAGTGTTTGTCCTTCTCTATGCTTCATCTTTAATAATGCTGTCAACCAACTTACCCAGAACAGAGGTAAAGCAAGTCATCCTGCAATTTCTCAGAAACCTCCTGGATCCCTTTTTAATAACTGGAATTGTATTGGCCATTCTCCAGTCCCCTGCTACAGAAGCTGCTCTCGGGTTCATCTTACATATTTTTGCTACAAGATTAGGATGCATCTAATCTACTTCTCAGGCGGATACCATTTGGGCCTGATGATTTCTTAACCTTGAATTTGTCACTAGGATCATGCGCTACATCTCTTGTTAGAACCGTTTAGCACAAGACTTGCTTCTTGGAAACAGTCCAGATACAGGTCTCTGTCCCATATCTTCTGTGGATTAAAGCAATGCATTCAGTCTCTCCACAATCTCCTTATCCTATTTCAGTACTCCTTCGACTCCAGCTGTTTCCCTGATGTATTTAGATAATTCTTTACTGTTGGCCTTGATGTTGTTAGTGATTGACTCCTCAAATGATTTTTGCATCTCTTCTTTTCTGCTTGCAAATTTGTGCAAAGTTTTGTTCCATTTGTTCTCCCCATTTGGGCAAGAGTTCAGTTTTCTGCAGAATTCTTTTCTCTAATAACACAGATCATTAACCATACTGGTGTTCTCTTGGATCGGATGCTACCTTTCCAAACCTGTGGTACACCTTCTGACTAAGCTCCAAACATTTTGAAAGGATTTAATCCACATGACTCCCCCCACCGCCGCCCCGGTCTTCCTTTTCACACAGCTCTCATTTTAGAGACGTTTCCTCTTTTGAAGTAAAAAATGGCAGCATTGAACTTCCTTGGCAATTTTCCACTTGAATAAATCTAAAATCTGATAGTATTACAATCACTGTTTCCAATTGTTTCAACAAATTTACACGCCGTAGTAGATCCTGGATGAAACCACATAGGATTAAATCCATGGTGGTTCTGTGACCAACAGTTCTGGGCACTGAGAAATTTAACCTGCTTGTTGCGCCTTGAACATTTGTCCAGACGATAAAGGGGTGGCTGAAGTCATATCAAGCAGTGTCCTTGTTGGGTGAGTCACACATAATTGAGTCGACGAGCAAACAAAGGCTCACGGGACTAGAAAGTTCAACATTTAGAACCGTCGTTGCATTTGTGCACCTTTGATCCAGTTTCGTTTCATGCTGAAATGGAAAATGGAATGTGGATGCGCAACACATTCATTGTATCTCCTGACCAGATGGTTGTTGTTCCATGTGAGCAAGGTGAGCTGTGCACAAAATGCTCACAACGCAGCGGCACAAGGACCACCTTGCAGGCCTCTGAGCGGCTACTCAGCCGGGTCTGGGGCTGGCCTCCGCTTGGCCCTTATGCCCACTTTTGTCCATCTTGTTTCAAGGGAACCCCAAGAAAACTGGAGGAGGTTTCGAGGAGATGGAGATCAAGCACGTCTTTGCAATGTATCCCTTCTGTGATAATGAAGAAGTGACAAGATCTATTTAGCTGGGGTGGAGGTGTGAAGAAGGTTAAACAGGAATTGAAATGAGTGGTTTTCAGTAAATTAAGCCGTGGATCCATTAAAAGGTTGTTGCAGCTCAGTTTTGTGGCAGAAACCGCTGGAACAAATTAGGTTGTGACTGCCTGAAGTGGCAGCTTTCAGCCTATTTGGGCTACTTAGGAAGAAGTCAAAGCTTGTTTCAAATCTGAAATCATCAAAATGCATCTCTTGAATTAGTTTATATTGTGGAAAAAAATAAGTTCAGAACCTGAAATGCAAACAATTTGATTGGTTAATTTGAATGCCTTGATTCCTGCCCAAATGCATCACAACCCAAGATTTGTAATTAAGGATTTCAAAATACAAGTTTGCCAGTGACAAAGCAATATAGTTGCCACTTGAAGTAAAACAATAAATAAATGCATATTGTCACCACCCTCGTTTAATTTACAGAGTGAAAAATGTCCTGCTCCCGTGTTCAAAAGCGAAGGTTTACTTCTCCCTGAGAAAGGGAGGAGCAGTTTCTGGCATACCAGTGATGAGAAACTCGCCAGTGCTTGGGCCTCTCTGAGAAGAGCTTTGCTTGCCATGAAAAGCAGAACTCCCTGCTTTAGAAAACTCGGCCAGGCAAGTGCCTCTATTTACAGCTCTCCTCCCAAAATGTGGAATTGCTGCTGTTGCTACTGCTTTATGTTGCATTTTTACCCTACCATTCTTCCTTGTGCAAGCAGCCCAGGCGCCTGCTCTTCCCCATTCCACCCTCCCAGTGGCAACCCTGTGAGGGGGCCCAGGCCGAGCGCCTGTGGCCAGCCAAAGCCGCCTGTGAGCCTCATGGCCCGGGGGGGCCTGACGCTGCATCTCCGGAGTTCCAGTCCGGCACGCTCACCTCTACGCCATGCTGGCTGCACCCAAGGAGTCCCTCTCCCTCTCCTCCCACAGGAGAATGGGCATCCCAGAAAGTCACCCCAAACTTCTGGGGACACGATGTGACCCAGCAGTCTTTCTGGGATGGTGCCACTTCAATACACAAAGGCGAAAGGACGTTGGGTTCTCCGAGCTCAGGGAAGAAGCAAGGGGGCAAGGGCCGGAAGGGCCCTGAGGATGGGGGAGCAGCCGGCCAGCGGGGAAGAGGCTGGGTCAGCTGCTCAGAGCCGGAGGGCAGGCGGGCACGTGGAGGCACATTTGCCCGGATGGCTCCGTCCTGGCAGGAGAAGCCTGATCACCCCAGTCCCTCCGAGCAAGCCAGCAACCACTCAGAGGAGACTGCAGCCTTTCCTTTGCAGAGCTTCCTGGCCTCTAGCCAGTCAATTATCCATGTGGCCAGTAAATAAACGAAGGTCCGGCTTGTGGCAACAAAGGTGTGGCTTGGCGATGGCCATCTAATCTTTCCCATCTCTGGCAGCCCCTGAAACTCTACGCCAAGCCATGTGCTTCCTCCAGGGCCATCCGCTTATCAAGGTATCTAAAGAAAACAGTGCAAGTCACTTAGCAGGGCGGAGGAGACTTTCCCAGCTCCGTTAGGGAGGAACTGAACGAGCAGGAGGGACGGAGGTGAAACCCAACATCAAAGACAAAAAGGGGCTGTCAGCACATTTGACTTCACAGAAACTCTTCTCCTAATAAAAAATGAATGACCTCGTTAGCACAGACACTAACAGTTCCCAGGGGAGACCCTTCAAGGCTGCAGACGGCACTTTTAATATTCACTCTGCAAACAAATGAGCAACCCTTGAAACTATCTCGGAGTCGTTCTTGGTAAGTAGTTAAAAGTGTGGTGCCCTGGTTTTTCAAAGGCCCAGAATGCATGCCAAAGCTATGGCTCCTTGGGATGGTTCCACCGTTAGGCTCAGCCTTCGTTGTAGGCCGAGCTGGTCAAGGATGATGGGATGGCCAGTGGGAGTCCAAGAGGCGCCTGCCTTCCCCCTGCCCACCCCACCCCATCCCGACACGCATGCACCTCCCTCGGGACTCTGATGACGGCAGGTGGTTTGGGGACAGGCAACCCCGGTGACGGCCGGGGGCTGGGGGGATCCCACTCTGAGCATTATGCCTGCCAAGGCCCCCTGGTATGTTCCACAGTGGAGGAGGAGGAGGAGGAGGAGGAGGAGGAGGAGGAAATCCAGCATCTTCAGCAACTAGGCACCACGTGCACAAGAACTGTCGAGCAGGCGCCATGTCAGGCGTGCTCCATGGGGTGCCGGAGAGAGCCCTGCGCCATCGGCCTTCGGCACAGAGTGGCCCCTCTGCAGACGCTCCAGCAGAAGTGGGTGAGCCGCTGGTGGGGCTTGCCGCGGCAAGGTGACCTGCCCAGCACCGTGCCCATCCCGCTGGTCCCCTGGACATACTCAGAGAGGACCTGTGTTCTGCTCCATGCTGGGAGGGAAGGAGAAGACGACACCAGGAAAAACGTGCCAGGAATCAAGAGTGCATTTTAAGCACCCTCCATATCAGCACTAGGTATACCGATGTGAGAAGTGTGAGTTTGGTGGGTTCACATAAGGATGTGAAGTGAACACATTCCCTCTCCTCTCTAGGTGACCCAGTCCTCCTATTCTGCTGTTTGCTTTCTCCACAAAGAAGAGCAGCCCTCTTTGAGCAAAGCAAAAGAAGCCATCTGGACGGCTGGCCCAAGCCACGCTCCTGCCCCCCTGCTGCTGCCCCACACTTGGCCCTAAGTTCTGCCCACACGTCTCCACTCAGAAGGGAGCGAAAAGGGGTGTGTGGGGAGGTGGCAGGGAAGGAGCCCTTGCGTGAGTCAGCCGATAAAGCGGATTTCAGCAAGGCTGGTTGTGGCTCTGCGCTCCCTCCGAGCCCTTTTCTGCAGCCAAAACTCCTCCAAAGTTGACATTGTCTCCCATGGTAACTTTTCTGCTGAGCTTGAAAACATTTTACTGCAGAGTTGCACACAGCTAGTGGCACGGCCCTCCCTTCCCTCCCCCCAGCATCATTTACATCCCTAATTAGCTGTAATTCTGCAGTGCTCATTATAAAAGGACTGGGAACTATCAAGAACCCTACAAGCGAGCAGGTTCAAGGGGAGGGACCAGAGGAAGGTCCTAGCAGCCTGAGAAGGAAAGAGCTGAAGTAGCCAAAAACGGTGGCAGAATCGGACCAGGAACAAACAGGCCTCCAGACCATCCGGAGGTAGCAGTTCTGCTTGATACTGACATTGGCAACTGGTTCTCAGTCCCTAATTTGGAAAAAAAGTGGCACACGAGACTCAGCCGATGCATTTAGCAAGAGGCGAGCGAGGCTGTGCTCCTGCTGCCCAAAATAAACATCGGGCTATTCCAGGTCATCATATCCATGGATATGTAATATACCCGCTTCTTCCGGTCAGTTTCTCTCCCATCAACACCACTGTTTCCGAGCAATGCTCTCCCGCGCAGGATGACCCCATGAGGCAGCTACCAGCATGGGCTGGGGGCGCCCCCTTGGTGAAGCCATGGCCTGGCACAGAACAGGCGCCCACGATCCTAGGAGAGGGGCCACGTGGGGAGCTGCCCGTGTGGCCAGGACCTCCTGTGGAGACCTCCCCTTCGCGGGGCCTGGGGCAGCAGCAGACTCGCGGGGATGCAATGGGGAGCAAGCCTCATGGCCCCCCTCACAGGGCCACAGGCACCAGAGGAGTGGCCCCAGGGCTGGCCACTGTTTCAGAGCACTCAAACTCCTGCATCAGGTCTATGGTGATGCATGGTGGGCACGTCATGAGTGGAGCCGGCTGGAGCCGGGGGTCAGACTAGATGGCCCGGGAGACCCCTCCCGACTCGCTCTGCTTCTGTGTTTCTATGAACATGCCATGGACTGTGCTGATGGGCAGGCTCCAGGCAGCCACCTGCTGGGAAATGCCTGAAGCAGCCCACAGAACCTCCCCTCTCTCCAGCTCAGCACTGCTTTTCACACTGAAATCGTGTTCCTGCACTTCCAGAGAGACTGAGTGTTTGTGTCGTGAAAGCGCAGTTGGGGGGCTCTTTGCTGATTTGCACCTTGGGTAGTTTGGAGCGCAGCGTGCGCCTTCGCACGCCTCCTCTGGAAAGCGCAGGCCAACCTGTATGTTGCACAATGTTCACCGAAGGTCTCCAGAGCCCACCTTGAAGATCAGCCCAACTCGTATCTGCATCAGAGTGTGAATCCTGCTCGTGCTTTTCACATGAAAATCTGTGTGCATTTCCAGGCACACTTCCCAAATGTGCTCATCAATTGTGTGCATGTTCAAACTGAACACATTCTCCTCCCATTGAGTAAAGTCTCTGTGTGCACATTCTTCAAAAGCCCGTGCATTTTTCAAAGGCACACATGAAATAGAAGGCTTCTCTTCCTTCCTTCCTTCCTTCCTTCCTTCCTTCCTTCCTTCCTTCCTTCCTTCCTTCCTTCCTTCCTTCCCTCCCTCCCTCCCTCCCTCCCTCCCTCCCTCCCTCCTTTTTGGTTCATAAATCATGCTGCAAACTTGGAAGTATTCGCCCTTTGACCTCAGCTTGCATCCAGCTCTGCACTTGGTCTGGAAGATGCACATTGTGTAAAACCAGATTCAAACTGCACAGGAAACGAGTTCTTCAACCATCCCCACATTTGCAGACAAATCAAGTAAAATATGGCAGGCACATTTCGTAGTTTCTCTGAGTCCATTGCTTGATTCATCACAAATTTCTGCTCCGCCGTGATTCAGCCTTCCGGATTTATACTGAGTTCCGGTCCCTGCTTCTCAGATGTTTCTATTTCCCCAGACCCTTGCAGGCCTGTGCAGTGCTCTCTCTGCAGGCGCCTGGGATGCGCCACTCACTGCTTCGACACAGGCCCCATCTCCCCTCACCCCGGGGGGGAGCCTTATTCTGGGGGTCCAGCACCAATGCAGCCCTAAAGGCAAGTCCGGACAGGAAGAGGTCTCCCTCCCTCCCTCCCTCCCTCCCGCGGGGAGGGCTCTTTCCCATTTCCTTCCCTCTCTGATGCTTAGAACCCCTGTGCCCCCTTGCCCCAACACCTCCTGGGTTCACAGACATAAGGGATTGGCTGGGGTGCTCTGGGTGATCGCCCCGGATCCTGCTCCAGGGACCTGTGCAGGCCTCCTCTGAGCTCCCCACCAGCAGATTGATGTTAGATGGGCTCCCTGCTGGTGCACTCTGCGGCCCTCCCTCATCACTTTAGAGCAGGGCTGCCCAACCTTTTGGCTTCTCTGGGCCACAGCGGAAGAAGAAGTATTGTCTTGGGCCGCACTTTAAATACACAAACACTAACGAAAGCTTAATTTTTGCCACAATTTTCGTGATAACTGCCACCACAGATAAGCAAAAAAGTCCTCACATGATAATCCCAAGAGAGCGTACTGACGTTTATTTTACGTGACATTGCGACACAACATTGTCACCTACAAAGTTCATGCTTGAGAACCACACAATTGAGTTTCAAAAAAGAAGCAAGAAAATCGCATGCTTGTCTTGGGCCGCATTCATATCCATTGTGAGCTGCATGTGGCCTGCGGGCCGTAGGTTGGACACCCCTACCTAGGGCTCACACCGTCCCTGGCTCTGAGTTCATTGCTGCGGCTTGGCCTGCTCGGCTGCCCGGCTGCTCAGGGCAGGGGCCCCAGTGCTCCGGGTGCGACTGCAGGGAAGGCTGGGAAGAAAGGCGAGGGCGGCAGAGGTTCTTGCGCAGCTCGGGCGCATCAGCTGGAGGCCCCACCCGTGGGCCAACCGGCAGGGGCAGAAATGGCAGCGGCACGGGGGGGGGGGTCAGGATGCGCCCTGCGCTGCACGCGTCCAGCGTTGCTCTCCAGCGGGAGCCGCCTCGGGCCGCCTGCTCTCTGGCGCATCTGCTCCCCACCTGCTGCCCTGAGGTGGACGGTGGTGCACCATCCATCGCCTCGTGTGTTCCTGGGTGGAGACGCAAGCGAGTCTTCTCGCCGTGGGTGCCGCCCATTCGCTAGAAGCCCGGCATGGAGGGGGTCTTCCATCCATCATACTTTCCCGTTAGGTCTGAGTGGGGAAGCTGAAGGGGCCGGAAGCCAAAGTTTAGGGCAGGCCTGTGCTCTGGCTTACCCAGAGCCCTTAAACGTGGCCCTCCAGTCTGAACCGTCAGGAAAGTATAATTAACGGCAAGGCCCCTGCTTTCTTCTGCTGTGAAGGGAGGCGCAAGTGGGTGATGCGCCCACAGGGCTTGTTCACATCTTGGCTTATGGAGGGAAACATGATCCTCGTAACCAGGAAGGCTGGGTCGTCCCGAGTTCTGCAGGGAGCACTCGGAGAATGAGGCTGCAGGCAGCTTCCCTCCTGCCCACCTGAAAGAAGCCCTGGACAACAGCACGGCGGACTTGGACACCATTGTGAAGCGCAGGGTCTGAGCTGGCTGACCCAGCCCCCCCGCCCCCGGAAGAGGAGCTTCCCTCACAGAGAGGGAGGCAGCTATTCAGAGGAGACAGCAAAGGGGTTTGCGCACTGCGATTTCCACAAAAACTCCTTGTCCTCCTCTCTCCCAGGGAGAACAGTTCCTCAGCAAAACTTCCTTTTGCTCCATGTTGCTTGTGCCCAAAGCACTCCACACACCTCATTTTGTAGCCTGAAAGGGCTACCACTGCAAGGGGAGGGCAGCGCCACCCCATGTGGGGCTGCTCACTGAGTCCGCGGAGACAGGACCTGAATTCGGGATCCCCTGGTTTGCAGCTCTTTCTCTGCGATTTTCATTGCACACCAAATTATGTTGCTAAATAGATCACCAGGTATGTCCAGCTGGTTGATTCCATCTTGTATCCAGAAAGGAGATTGTAAGCTCTACAGTCTAGGAAGGAGGGCATGGATCTTATTCAGAATAAGGATCTTATGCTCATTCACGCTCTCACTCCCACCAAAGCTGCGATTTTATGCACACTTCCTGTGGAGTCAGTGCCATGGCATTGGGTGGGATGTTCTTCTGAGCACGCTTGCCTCCGATAGGCACGTTCTTGGATGGAAGGCATGACCGGATTTGATGGTGCAGTCGCACTGCAGCCCTTTTGCATCAGTGAAGGGGTAGAGAGGGTCCTCGAGGGTCCTCAGGTGCCGTTTCTCTGTGCTGTCAAGTCACCTCTGCCTTCGAACGGAATTTCCCCAGAACATCCCACCCGGCTCAGCTCTCCCGAGCTCAAGGCTGGGGCTCCCAGGATGGAGCCAACCCATCCCGTGTCCGGTCTTTCTCTTGCTCTTTGATGCTCTCCAGAAAGGTGGCCTTCTCCGGGTGGCCCTGCTTTCTCATGGGGTGCCAGGATTGCAACCGCCTCACTTTCCTCATCTTGCTTCTAGGGAAAGGGCGCCCCAAACAGCTTGGGAACCCCGTAAAAAGTCCCGTTGGAAGTGGGAGTGGGGTCTGCTTATATCCCCCTGAACTCATGCTTTGGGGCAGCAGGTAAAGAGCGCTTGGGGGGGCCCAATCCTGGTGCACAGGGGAGGGATTCTGGCATGCGCCCCCCTACCCCACCACCACAAGGCCCGGGTGTCTGGGACAAGCTGCCAAGCCAGCAGAAGGAGAGCGGCCCTCCCCATCCCCAGGGGGTGACTCAAACGAGGACCCTCGCACGGTTCCACACGGACAGGGTGCGCTAGCGTGCCCCCGAGGGTCCGAGGCCTGTGCACAGCGCGGCCGCCCTGCTGGCACCAGCCCCGGGGGCCGAGCCCCACACACGCAACAGCTGCGGGCCCCGGCTGCCTCACAGGGTTCCCGGGGAGCCTCTCGCAGCACTGCCGTTCCCACGGGCGCCCCTGCGCAAGGGAAGGGCCCGCGCAGCTCAGCCCCGGTGGGGTGGTCTGGTGGGCGAGGGCAGCGGCAGGCCGGAGCGGGGCGGGGGGGGGGGGAGGCGCATGAGCGTCTCTGTCCCTGGCGCTGCTGTTGCGGAAAAGGGTTGTTTTGTTGCTTCCCAAGATCAGCCTGCAATATTTTCTGGGATTCCCCCCCTTCCTCTTGTCATTAAGCCAGTGCCTTGCAAATGATGATGCAGCCCCTATGTGGGCCGCGGAGAAGCACTTGGAGCGGGGCTGGAGTCGTGCTGGGTGGCTCTGATAGCAGAGCTAATGGGAGCGAATGGGACGCAGCGAACTGTTCTAATGATAGCAGCCAGGGAAGAGACAACAGTAAGAATAAATAAATGTTAACTATTTTCCTCTTCCAGACATTTGCATCTACTGCCATTAAGTTCATTTAAATAAGAAATAGAGGGGGAGAGGAATAGAGGGAGAACTGGAAGGGGGAAACTTACTAACACTCTTAATAATGAGTGTCTAAAAATAAATTAGTATCTTGGGGTGCACTTAAGGCATTTTAAAAATAAGCGTGATCTGGCCCCTCCAGACACACACATACCTCCTTTTCCTTTTTGAAAAGTGTTGGAGGGTTTTAATTTGGGCCGAGTAATTTTGGTGCAAACGCTTGGGCGCCTTTCGTTGGGAAATTGGGAGAAATGCAAACAAGAATTCACTTCATTAAACAGGGGCAAACACTAGAGAAATTGCACTTACTTATGGAAATGACTTTTAAACATGAACAGCATTTGCTTGCATCGCTTTGCGCAGGAATTTTTGAAAAAGATTATACATGTGAATAATTCACTGCAGGCCAATTAGAGGATGCCGTCGCTTTTCCTCTTGTCCTCATCTGCTTGCTCTCCTTCTGCCTTTTATTTGCACTGCTTATTTTCTCCTTTCAATCTTTGCCCAAGAAAGGAATAAAGAAACCCCCCACAAAAAAAAAAAAAAAATCAAACAGAGAAAAACGGAGAAGACAACTCTGAGGATTTGTGCCAAAGTTAAGGAGAGAAATTGGATTTTGAGCGATGCCGTGCATCCGGTGCCACTGAAAAGGGAATCAAGGGGAGATTCCCTCATGGTGGTGCTCGGGCCTTTTCCAAGCGAGAGGCAAGAAGCCATCAGGGAAACCCAACCCTAAACAAACCCCTTCAGAGAAGTCCTCCTGCATTCAGAGGGGCTGACTCCCAGGTAGGGCTGGAGCCTGGAAGTGCCCAAGGGCCTGATAAGAGCTTTTGTCACAGGGCTTCCTGAAAAGCAAACCCCGGAGAGGGGGGGCGGGGAGCCATGCTTCCGACCGAAGAGCCCGAGAAGCTGCTCCGGGCCGGGAGGCCGCCTGGCGCGGAGCTGGCTCTCTGCAGGAGGGACTGGCCCGGGTGGAAATGCTGCGCTTGGTCATCAACACTGCGGCCAAGCTGGGCAGACATGTCCGTGAGGTGGGCCGGGGGGGGGGGGCTCTGAACACAATGCGCACGTCCGTCCCTGTCCAGAGTCGCTTCTTGAGAAATACCTCCACCTCTCCTAAGCACTGGGGAGAGGGGTTGTTTGTTTATGGTGGGAGCGTTTGTTATTTATATGAAATTAGCAACACCCGTCAGAACTTTCGTAGCCTCTTTGCCAGGTTTGTGAGCACAAAGGAGACTCCAAGAAGTGCCAGGGCGAATTCTTGGCAGTCTGCTTCAGATTACATGAGAATGAGCAAAAACGGGGCTATTTTTTTGCTCAGGTTCATCCTTGAGATGTGCACGCTGGAATTAAGTTTTGTTGCTGCGTGTTTGTTTTATTTTTGAAGCTGCTAGGCCGAAAAGGAATGCCATGTTGTGTTCTCCCAGTGCAGATCTGCCCTGACTGAGCGAGAAGATCTTGGGGTTCGCTGGGGCATGGATTCTGCCGCGTTCTTTCGCACGGCCTCCCCTTGTCGGCCCAACAGCGCTCGGAGCTGCAGTGTTCAATGGCTTTTGCGAGGCTGCCTGAACAGCATCTGCTGGGGCTCCCAAGGCACCTCGGAGGCGCGCTTTGGCTCTCTGCAGGTCCACACCAAGCTGCCACAAAGCAGAGCAGCATCCTGCAATTTGCAGAGAGAAGAGTGCTCTGTGGCTGGAAGGCGGGATCCACATTCTGAAATGTGGGCCAGCTGCCCTTACATGAGGCATCAGGCATCGCTTGTGTGCCGGCGATCCCTCTCGCCTTCAGGGATCCTGGGGCCCTTCACGCAGTGCCACCACCTTCTGGGGCTTCTCCTGCATTTCGCAGCCCATTTTGAGGCCTTTGTAGGGCAAGGATGAGAAGCTACTATTCCTTTGTCTCAAGATACACTGCCAGGAAATGCTTGTATAAATGCACAATTCCGCTATATCACAGCTCCACCTTGTGCTTGCGGAATGCGGAAAGAAGTAAGCAAACAACAACAGAAACAGGCAAAACCACGCTTAACAGAGGAAGTCTCCCCCCCTCAAAGAAATGGAAGACACACCTCTGGAAAAGAGGTGAGGAAACACCCCAGGTGGAGAAGTCCTAAGTGCTTTCAGCTAAAATAGGCCTCCTCCTCCTCCTCCGTATTTTCCACCACATACCCTTTTGCCTCACTTTCACCACTGGAAGATGGTCCCTGGGAAACTGGATTGGACCCTGGGGCTGAAGGAGCTTCCTGCAAGGCATAAGAGCAGACACAGAAGCCACATGTGCTGGGAGACCCTGCAGCAGGTGAGCTTACGTTCGGACAAATCTACCACAAGAATCTGGCCTGTCATGAAATGGTGGCTAATTGTGAATGAGAGCCTTGGTAGGACATCATACTAGCCTTGGTGGGAGAGCAAACTCAGTCCCTGGACATGTCCTGGAGACTGGCCCCCTGGCTGAACCTAGCAGGTGTGGGTCCAGCCAGTGCCTGGAAGGGGGCCCCACATTCAGCATTCGCTCCTCAGTGTTTGGTGATGGAAGGAGCACAGGAGATCAGGGTATAAAGGAGCAGGACGAAGGGGGCCAAGGTCGTGCGCCGGCAGCCCCCTTCACCTCCGTGGAGGCGCCTCTCCTCCCTTCTGCCTGCAGAGATGCAGGAGCAAGAATGCTGGCCCTGGGAGCAGCCCAGCCCAGCCCCGCATGGTTGCCCTGGAGGCCTCTCCGTGGCCACCGCCCGTCTCCTGCCAAAGCGCCCCTGCAGAGTTGCCACAGCCCTCGGACCCTGGACACGTGCCTGCGGGCGCCTGTGGCCAAGCTGCAGCCCCCATCGCAACAGGAATCAGGGGCCGCCTCCTGGCCGGGGGGCCCCTCGCCTGCCCCCGCTGCCCACCTGGCGTGGCTTCCTGGACTGGGAACTGCCTTGCAAAGGGGCCGTTTCGCTGGAGGCCAGCCGCCGAATGGACTCCGACGCACACACTGGCACAGGAGGCGATGCGCCCGAGCAGCAGAACCAGGGCGGGGGCGCGCTGCCCGCCTCGCTCTCCTCCAGGCCCGCAGCTGGGTGGGGCATGGGCTTGATGCATGGGGGACCCTGGCTGCTCGCCCCCCGCCAGCCCAGCCCAGAAATGCGCCCCAGTGGAGCGCCCTGTGCCCCACCCTCCGAAGCTGCTCCCCCTCCCCCTGCCCACCCCTCTCCCTCCAGCACCCTGGCAGCAGGAGGACCCCAGGGGGCCGCCCGCACTGCTCTGGGGGCCCCGGGCGGAGGTGCAGGGCTAGTCTGTGCCCAAACCGCGTGCCCCTGCGCACCACAGCGGCGCCTTGGCCCGGGATGCCGGCTGGCTTGCTGCAGCGCCTGTGACATTCACTCCCTCCTCGCCCACCCTGGTTTCTCATAATTTAGGCAGCTGAGACAAGAACTAGCAATAGAGAGACGGAGATGGGACTCCAAGGGCAGCAATTCAGACTCTGATTCCCGCGCGTTATCGCCGGCAAAGCCATTCCTGGGAAATGACTTCCATCCCCACCCGGCCCTGCCCCGGCCACCCTGCTCCGCCAGGCAGTAACAGAAATGCCTGCAGGATGCTCTTCTGCTGGGGGGGGGGAGCGGGTGCCTGTGTGCACCCCCTTCCCTGTTCCCCCGCATTCTCAGGCTCGGTTGCTGCCCCCTCCCCCGAGTACAGAATTTTCAAATAAAAAATAAAATAAAAATAAAAATAATGAAAGGGGTAATAAGAGAGGAGGTAATGGAACATTCTCCAACTGGGCACATGTCAGAAGCCATTATATGTGCAGTGGATTTGCATAATTCAAGAAGCATCAAATTAAATTTGCATAATTCCTTTGATTACACTTGTTATTAAATGTAAGTGACATTGATTTACAAAATGGCCCAATATAAGGTTAATAGCAAATGTCACCTTCCAACAGGGTGAAGAGGGTGCGTGTGGTGGGGCTGGGAGGGGGTGGGGGGCCGCGGGCTGGCGATGGCGTCTTTAAAGGGCTCCGTCCTCCTTCCCGCCTCCCTCAGGCCCTGCGTGGGGGGGCCTCCCAGCCTCACGTGGGCAGCAGATGATTAGGGCTGCCTGCCCCATGGAGGGAGAGCCGTGCTTCCAGCTGGAGGACTCGGTGCTGTGGGCAGGAGGAAGCTTATGGGGGGGAGCCCCTGACTCAGGCGGCCATCAGGCCCCCACTAAGCTCCGCATATCTGAGCGGAGGCTGCCGCACGCACACGCAGAGTCGTTCAGGGACTAGCCCAGCCCTGGAGAGCGGCCGGCTTCCTCAGCCCTGCCCTCACCCTCCCAGCTCGCTCCAGGGTCCCATGGGGCTTGCGGTCCATGAGGGGCCCCTGGCCCCTCTGCCTAGCCGGCCCCACTCGGGGTCCCCCATCGCGAAGGCCCAGGGTCAAGCGGGGCTCGGCTCCGCCAGGGCAGAGCCCTGCCTGCTCCACACGCACGAGGGCTGCTGCGTGCTGGCTGTGGTGGGAGAGGCACGAGGGGGCCGCCTGCACCCCACACAGTGCCGCCTCGCCGTGGGTCAAAGAGCCCATGCTGGGCCGCCATGCTGGCAAGCCCGGCCAGCGCCCCTCTGCCCCGCGCTCGGGCAGTAGTATGCAATCTGGGGTTGCCGCTTCATGCTGAAGTCTTTCCCTTTCCTCTGTTTTACTCGAGAGTAAGTGTCCCCATGCACTGCATCCCCTTCCCTTCCTTGCGCCTTTTCCGTCTCATGCAACGCAGTCAGTTCACCCTGTCTGCTGGCCAGCCAGAGGCCCCGCAGTCCAGGCTCGCCCCGGGGAGGCGGCCTCACTCCCACACGTGGACGGCTTAATTACACGGGAAACCGGCTCACGCTGCCGCACGGTCGATCGGTCGGTCCCTTGGAGTCTGATCGGTCTGGGCCGGGCTCTCCGGGGCCTCTTGCCGCCGCACCAGGAGAGCTCGGGGAAGAAACCGGGCTTGTTTTGCGTGCAGGGTGCACGTGCCACGCGCACGACCGAGCGATGCCTCTTCCCCACTTCTCAGCCAGTGGTGCTGAGGCCAGCGGCTCCAGTGGCTCCCGCACGGGGCCCCCACCGCCCTCGCTCTTGCTGGGCCCGCAGTGCTTTTGTGGCCACCCGGAGCGCTGCCAGACGGGCTCTCAGGAGCACCTCACTTGCGTAAGTGGGGGTCTGGGGCTGTCCGCGTGACGTGGCAGCCACCGTGGGTCACCCGGGGTGTCTCACAGGGAGGGAGCCTGCTCCCCATCGGCCGGAGTGCTGGGACCAGCCAGAAGGGCTGCGGCCGCCTGGGGTGAGGAGTTGGGGGTCTCGCCCTCGCCCCTCGTGGAAGCTGACGTGGGGTGGTCTGCGTGGCCGCAGGCTGCGTTCCTCCCCTGCCCAGAAAGCGCTCCCTGCTGCGGCTCGCATCCGCCCACCTGCCCCCACCCGCCACCTGCTTCTGCTCTGGCGCCAAACCGACAGCCACCTGGGTGAGGCAACGCAACGCCTTCGTACGGGACGCTTGCTCGTGTGTGTTTTTCATCGTCTCCAGAGCCCCACAATTCTGGAACCCTGGAAGTTCACCGCTGTGCTTTTACGCCTGCATAAGTGTATGTGGTCCTGAATCAGGGCCACGGCATCCTGGGAGAAGAGCATGAGCCCTTTGCTTTGCCATCAAGTTTTCACTTGAAATTTCTCCTCCCATCCTCCATCCCTCAGCAAGATTTTTTTTAAAGGCCTAAAACGGATGCTTTCCCCCTCCCTCTCTGTGGATGAAATGTCAAGGGAAACTGCATCTCTGTGTGTGTGTGTGGGGGGGGGCAGGCACCCACCCTTGTGTCTGGAACGCCCTGGCCGCCGTCTGAATCAGGGCGATGCCCATGCTGGCCTTTCAGAGTGGTGCAATCACACTTGCTCGGTTCTGCAGAGGAAGTGAACAAAGAAGAAACGGCCCCCTCAGCACAGAGCTCCGCACCTGGAGAGGAAGAGCCGTCACTGCGTGCAGCACCCTGCCCCCTGATGGCCGGGCCAACACCTCCTCCCACTCCCCAGCTGCTCCCCCAGAGCATATCCAGTGCTGACCGTATCGCACTGGTTCTCCCCATTCCAAAACGCCCACAGTGCCCAGGTTCTCCATTAAAACCGAGGGCGCCGGCTCTCCCATTTTGGCCGGGAGGTTTCCAGCGTCAGGAAGCCTATGCAGGATGCCCTCGCCAGGTTCTCTGGCACATGCATCTTCTGCGGTGACCCTCACACCTCTTTGACCTGCGATTCTGTTTCACCAGATGTCCATGGCCTATTTCCTTCCCTTCTCCATTTGGGCCATCAGAAACATTTTCATCTTCATCCCCGAAGGATGATTCAGCCTGAATTTGATGCTTCCCATTTCGTGCTAGCTTTTCCCCAGGGTTCAGTTTAAAAGCTGGGACCAATGCTTCTCAACTCATTCATAAACGGCCTGGAATTGGGAGTGAGCAGTGAAGTGGCCAGGTTTGCTGATGACACCAAATTATTGTGGGTGGTCAAAATGAGGAGGGATTGCAACAAGCTGCAAAGGGATCCCTCCAGATTGGGAAAATGGAGAACCTGGGGATAACGACGGCCTGTGCAGCACAATGGAGAAAGCAGCTTGCAGTGCCCAATAATAGGCCCCCAGTGGATGCAGGAGGAAAGCTGGAATATACAGGACGCGGTCTTCAAAGTCTGTGTACTGGTGCTCAGAGCACGACATGGAAGCCACATGACCTCGGACTCTTGATTCCGGGGGCACATGTGCTCTGATAGGTGCAACCAAAACTTGGTGGGATGACTCCCACGACTTGAAGTCAGCAGTTGAGGGGTATAACTTGTTCAAGAAGAACAGAAGGAACAGAAAGGAAGGGGGTGTACATTAAATGAGCATATTTCTGCACAGAAATGCAGGAGGATGAACTTAGCACACCCATGAAGAACATCTGGATTAAGATAAATGGAGCAAAGAATAAGAAGAGCACGGTGGCTGGAGTCTACTACCAACCATTCGGTCAAGGAGAAGATGAAGATGAAACCTTTGCAAAGTAAACTGGGAACGTTTCAAAGAGGAATTATGAAAACCACCCAGAAAGTTTTGGCTACAGGGTGGTACAGAAATGACGCACATAATGATGCAGCAGTAATGGGGGGCAACCGTTTCCCTAGGGTGTGTTGGGAGACAAGGTCTGCCAAATATGGCCACCCCAAGAAATTTCTGATTTGTGTTTCAGATAACTTTCTCCTACAGAAAGTGGAGGAAGGAACTAGAGGAGCAGCTTTCCCTGGGTTGCTTCTAACCGCCTGGGATCACCCCGTCAATGAAGTGGCAGATATGGGAACTCTGGGGAGAAGTAACAATGTCATATTTTGTTCTTGATTCTTAGGAAGAAACAGCCGGGTGTAGCCAAACACCTACACTAGATCTCAGGGAAACTGAGTCCAATGAAACTCACAGCAGAGATAAGTGAGGGCCTATGGCAAGTGACTCAAATGAAAAAAGGAGCAGGAGATAGGTGGGAATTTTTTTAAAAAAGGAAATGCTAAAGGCACAATTAGAAGCAATTCCAGGAAGAAATAAGGCAGAAAACAAGCAAGCGAACACCAGAAGCCAATATGTCTTCACAAAGAGCGTAGAGATGACCTGAAAATGAAACATCATATATAAGAACTGGAAGGGGGGCCAGACTGCAAAGAAGAGGACAGGCGGGTTGGGTGGAATTCCAAGGGTGGTGTCAGGAAAGCAAAAGCTGAGAATAAGCAGCGGTCCGTGAGGGCAGCAAACACGCAAGATGAAAGACGGTGGAGGCAATGCGGGTTTCCCTACTCAGGGGAAATGTCAGAATGCTAACAGAAGGCGCCCGTGCGTGGCTTGTGCTTGGGCTGAGTCTTCCCCCTGAAGAGCGACTAAGCCCTCCCTGGCAAAGGTGAAGCACGAGCCGAAGGGGCAGGATTGTGGCTTGATGGGCACATGGTCAAAAGGCGCCTCGTTACTTGGAACAAGGCTCCATCTCCAGGGCCTGATGAGCTGCATCCCAGATTCAGAAAGGAACTGGTAGAGGAACTCTCAGAATCACTGTCTCTTCTGCCTGAGAAATCCCGCGGGTGGACAAAGCAGAGGATGACCGGAGGACAGCTGATGCTGACCCTCCCTTCACAAGCAGGGAGAGGGGAACTACTGACTGGGAACGAGAGGCCAGCGAGTCCGACATCAACACGGCTGTCAATGGCCAGCAGTCTGCCAATGCCATAGCAGAGGGGGCAGCAGGTCCTAGATCCAGTCAGGAGTGGGGCACATCAGAAGGAGGCAAGGCTCACTGCAGAAGATGGTTGCGCAATGCAGAGTGAAAGGGAGGAGAAGAGTCTCTGCCAGAGATGAGCTGGGTTGACTCCATAAAAGAAGCCGTGGACCTGAGTTTGCAAAAGCAGAGCAGGGCTGTCAAGGACGGGACATTTTGGGGGACGTTCGCTCATGGGGTGGCCATAAACGGCAGCGACTTGGCAGCACCTGCGAACCCCAGTGGCCGTGGACCGTGGCTGGGAGGACGCTGTGACGCCCACGTCCTGCTGCATTCCTCACTGGCGGCCGAACTGCCAAAGTTTTGGGTAGCAAACTAGCACAGACCAGAGCAATGTTGACGCATGCTTTGCTCTTTGCTAAGTGCTAAGAAACTCCCAGGACCACCCCACGAGGGGCTGGGCTTCCTTTGGGAGGGAGACCCCTGCTGATAGTGGGTGGTTCCAAAGCATGTGCTTCATCTCCAGTTTCGTGGAAGGAGAGCACAGGTGGGGGCTCCTAGGAGGCAGGACACTCCCCATGTGGCCAAGACACTGTCCTCACAGGAGGTCCCTGAACACGCTGGGCCACGCAGGCCCCCTCACTAACAGAGCACAGGGCTGGCCGGGCTTGGCGGGCACAAGGCCAGCATGGGCTTAGGCAGACAGGAAATGCTGGTGGGAACATGCTACAAGAACAAATGGGCTTTTTTATATTTCAGTGCAGCCTGAGTACACACAGGTTGCGCTCAGTGGCCATGAGCCAGTGGAGTTTTATACAGAGTAGTAGCATTACACACTGTGGTTTTACTGAGCTGTGTAGCTAATGAACCAAACAAGCCACTTTTGGAAAAGGACATCTAGTGATGAACGCACCAAGTTTTTCTGCGCAAGGTCGTTCATCAGTTCTTCCTTCACTGTATCTCAATTTGGTTTCCTCACCAAACTGAGATCTGAGCACTACACAGAGGGTTTTCTTTCCTGTATTTCCACTACGTGGCCTCTAGGAGGCACTGCCGTATAGCAGAATAGCATCAATGCACAAGCCGAAGCACCACTTCCTTTCACTTTCAAGCATAATGGCTGAATTTTCCTTACTCTGAAAAAACCTGCTGGTTAGAAACAACAGTGAAGCTGGAGGGTCATGACCTTATTGAAAGAACTTATAAGCAACTGTGGGTAGAGAATGGCAAACGCAGCATAAATGCCTCGTCTAGAAAAGCTCACACTGCAGCGGTGGCAGCAAAACATTCCATATTGCAGCAAATGACTGCAGGACCGAGATTCCTCTGCATGCAGGCCGGTGGACGCTTATTTGCCTGCGCATCCTTTGCTCTTTTCCAGTGCCTGCAACTACGACTCTTGCGAGCTGCTTTTAAGA
The DNA here is from genome assembly GCF_004798865.1 of Varanus komodoensis. Lineage (NCBI taxonomy): Eukaryota > Metazoa > Chordata > Lepidosauria > Squamata > Varanidae > Varanus > Varanus komodoensis. The sequence continues at coordinate 1,194,082 of NW_025335317.1, forward strand.
AGCACAGTGGGTGGGGGGTCAAGTATGGGATTTCAATGACTGCAGGGAAAGTACAGCGGGATCCTTGTGCATAGAGATTCCTCTGGATTTAACACACACCCAGAAGCTCCACAACCATCTTTGAGTTTTAAAAGGTTGGCATGCGGGCCCCAAATAGTTTTTTATCTTTAGGCCTTATTCAGGAAAACATTTGTCTGTACAGACAGGTCAAAGAATGAAGGAAGCCAAGGAAAACCAAATTAGCTTGTTCTGTCACATGGAGAGCATGGAAGCATAGATGCACAGAACAGAAGGGCTGGAAGGGGCCAGGAGGGCCCTTGGGTCCAGCCCTCTGCGGGTGCAGGACACCAGTTTATGCCATCCCATTCCACCTGAATGCCTCCAGTGTGGGGTGTCACTTGGTGGCCTGTCATGGACCTCGCTGCAGGCGGAGAGCCGGTCCCTCAGTGGGCTTCCCATGGCGGGACGACTCCTTGCCCTTTTGCTCACAGCCCTTCTCGGCTGCCATCCCTGACGGAGCACTTCGGAGTGCATCATGGAACTGGGGTCATGTATGCTTTGCAGGAAGAGGGAAGGAAACCTCGAATGGGTGATATACAAGAACAATGTAGACATTGCAGAAACACCGCAAAGCCATCAGAGACATCGGGAAAACATCATGACGCATTGAGAGCTTGAGTAACAGATGAAAACAAAACCATCAGTAGCTACAGAATTTAACAGCCTTCAGTGTTTGCTTTTTGCAGTCTGAGGTAGGAGTTTCCAGAAGACAAAGAGAAGCTAGCCAAGGAACTGAATATTTACACTTGTCTATAGAATCTTGGATTCATAGAATAATCGGATTGGAAGGACGCTGAGGTCCAGCCGCCTGCTGGTGCAGGACACCAGTTTGCACCATCCCACCCAGAGGGCTGCCAGTAGTTTCTTGAATGTCTCCAGTGCAAGGGAGGGACTTGCACGGTGTTATCCCTGCCAACGGGTGAATGATCTGCATGTCTGGAGGCTCTGGGGCTCTTTGTCCCATACAAGGAACTTGAATGGGAAACAGCTGCAGATTGGGAGAGGGCAGGCAGGAGATGCCTCCAAAATATACAGCTTCTGTTAAGGCAACTCCAGCAGCAGCGGCTGTGCTTTAGGTGCACGCAGCCCCAGGACAAAGGGGTTCCCTTCCTAAAGGAAGGCCGGGGAGGACCTTGGCTTTTCTGTGGTCAGCTTTGATCAGTTTTACGTTCCCCCCAGGTGATGCCATTAGAAGTCTTGCATCGTTGGAAAAATGATTGCTGGCCATACAAGAATGAGCCAGGGATTAATTCCAGCAATTTGCAAACAACTTTTACAGTTTAAATTTGATGTACCCCAGGAAAGAAAAACTGTCAGGAAATGAATTTGAAAGTCAGAGCGGATGATCGTGATTGGCAAGGCAAGCGGAGCAACACTCCCCGGGCAGCTGTTTCAGCAGGCGCCCGAGAAACGCCCGTCAAACGGCCCGTGGCCATCCTCACCCCGAGACTCCGCTTCCTTGCAGCTCATGGTGTTGCGGGAGGTGTCAGAAGTCTGGCACATACTGACATATGTGGTGGGACTGTGAGGAAGCTCCGCCTTCCGGGGGAGCTGTAAAACATGGAGATTGGCTTAATTAGGAACCAACATATTCCAGACTCCCCAGTTGTATAATCTCTTTTTGAGAGAAGCTAATAATTTGAAGAGTAAGGAGTTAGTTATTCATTTACTTGTCAGCATCAGGTTCACAGTTGCAAGATACCGGGAAGGTTTTAGATTTCAGGGAATAGATTACTTGTACAAGATGGGATGGCAAATGGCTTTGAAGGAAAAAATTATCTCAAGTTGAAGGCAACCAGGGGTCTAAGTAAACATGATTTGTTTTATGCAACCTGGCATGATTTTATTATTTAGAATATGAATAGAACACAGAATCAATAGAATATCCCCTCCAATGCAGAACACTTCGGTTACTGTAAAGAACTCTAAAAATAAAAATGGCTGTATCATAGATAACACTGTTTAAGAAAACAATTGAGGCCCAAATGAAGACCTTTATAACCTTGTGCTCAGTACTTGCCGAAGTTATTACTCCCCTGTTTTATTACATTTACAGTCGATGTGTGTCACGCCATGTCCGAAGAAACGAGTGGGGCTCCTGAAGTTTTTCGCTGCCGGCCTTCAGGCTCCCCCAGGCCTCCCAGGCACAGCCGTGCGCCCGGCTCTCAGGACGGCCTCGGCCCTACTTGGTTCGTACGAGCCGTTCCCCCACCTGCTTTCCGGGGAGCAGCGCCCTTCCAGGCGAGCAGTTTTAGACGGGCTTTCACTTCAGGCAGCTTCCAAGTCAATGCCGAACCAGCATGAATCTTGCCGGCTGGGCTCTAAGCTCCTCGTGGCTTTAGGGTGCTTTGGCCAAAGCCAGCTCCTCTCTCCAGAGAGGCTGACCAACCTGAGGATGCCCAGCAAAACTGCCATCGAAGTGACCAGTGCAGCGCTTGCACACACCTTGTGACCCAACGTGACCCCAGAGGTGGCTGCTGGTGAAATCCCAACCTGCTTCGCTTCGCTGCGCAGCGGGCGCTTCCCTAAATGGATCCAAGTGTCAGCATGATTTACGGCAAAATGCGCTTGCTCCCACGCTTTCGCCAAATGCGTGCACCACCCCAGGCAGGCCAGCTAGAGTCAGGCCCGGAATGTGCCCACCAGTTCCGCAGAAGCACCTTCAGACCCTTCCCCAGATTCAAGGTGTTGGGTCTGTGGTCAGCTCAGCCCGGCCCTACCTGAAAAGGGGGCTGTGAAGAATTCCAGAGCTTTCCCCAGAGCGGTGGCTCTTCGCCCTCCGCCCACCCCCCCCTCCTCCTGCGCAAAAGTTATTGCCATATTCCGTGGAGGTTCAGGTAGGCAGATGAATGGGAAGCGTTCCTCTCCATTACTAGCCGCACTTGGCTGGAGTCTCATTACATCGCGAGGGTGCTTTAGCAGGCGAATGGGCCTCGCGTCTGGGCTCCGAGCACCCCTCATACCTCCCTGATAACGTAAATTGCCCTCCGCCTCATTGCTTCAAATGATCAAACATCAAATTGCAAGTAAAAAAGCGAGGGGGGAGGTGGGGGGGAAACAAGAAAAGCTGAAGAGAACTGCAGGTTGAATCTTGGCAGTCAGCATCGGAGATGCGTTCATGCCTCCCAAATGCTTGCTAAAGATGAATCCATTGAAGGCTTGGAGCACAGTAATTTTGCTGACATTAAAGCACACCTGTAAAACCCAAACAAAGCTTTGTAACTCAAGGCTCAGCCAGCACAGACTGAACCTCGCGTCTCCTGCAGGTGCAGGCGGGCGGGCGGGCGAGGCTGAGAGCATCCCTCTCCGTCGCAGGCAAGGCAGCGGCGAGCAGGTCTTGTCCGCTGCTGTCACCCTCCTTGCCGTCGTCTTTGTTGCTGCTGTGGCTGGAGAAGCGACTGCCGCTGCCTTGGCGAAGCATCCCCTGTCCTGCTGGGGCTCCTCCAGTCCGGCCCACACTGGAGGCGCAGGGCTGGGCTGGGCTGGGCTGGGCTGGGCAGGGGCGGGCGGGCCATTGTTTGCGTGCAGGCAGGTGGGGGGAGCAGGGAGGGCTGGTCAATTCCGCATCGAGAAATATGGATCTAAGGAGGGTAACGAGGCGCAGTGGAAAGAAGAGGCCGTACGTCTTTTCTCAGTATTTAAACGTGTGCATAATGCAGTGCTCAGTGGAATGGCTAATCTGATAATGCGAAGAGTGTTTGCTGTCGTTTCCTGTGAAATGTTTACCACAGTATTTCATGGGGACCATGCTTGGTAAAAACAGGGATCACTCTGGCGTGCAGGGAAACATCCCTTGCGCGAGGTAGCAGGAATATTAAGTGGACTTTTTAGAGGGGCATCTAGTGCAGTAGGAAGGGTCAAGCACTGGCTCTCTGATTAATATTTTTAGGGTGGAGTTTAATGTGCATGCAAATAAAGAAGCACAGCCGGACACTGAGCGGCCCCAGCCGGCTCTGGCACGTTCGCCGAAGTGCCTGGTTGGGCTGAATGGGACCCCTGGTTAAACAATCCAGCCAGGTGAGTAATTCATAATTCATCGTGCCATTCATCCGACGGCGTTTGCCTCCTCTCTGCTTATTGAGTGTCTCAGATGCAGTTGCCTCGCATCAGCCCGTTGTTCAGAAGCAGTCACTGGATAATTTCTACTACAAAAAGTTCCTCATCTGTAGCGCATTGCTATAAATACAAACGCAATACCTGGGGGTGAATATTCCAGCCACGTGCGCTGGTCCATTGCCAGTTGCCCTGGACGCCTGCTGTGCTGGGGCCACACGCCTGCACACGCAGAGGTGGCTTCGACTGCACTGCACGGGAAGGCCCCGTGACAACGGGCAGCTTTCCAGTTGGCTGCAGATCAACACCGGGGCTGAGCGGGGGAAGATGGTGGTTCAGACACTGGGCGATTCCCACGGATGCTCCTGTGGACACATCTGGCCTTTGTGCCACCACATGCTGGAGCAGAGGACCCGCCGGACGGGCGAAGAAACCAGTGGACGTTGCACAGCCCATGTGGGGCAGGGCTGCTGGGCCTCAACAGGCTGATCCACGTGTCCTCGCAGTAAACCGAGCTCGGTGCAGCCAGGCACCGGGTGAATGTGCGGCTGGACAGCAGTGGTGCAGCCTGGTGCATGGGCCATGCCATCTGCCGTCAAAGGAACTGCAGCCCCATGAAGGACAAGGCGCTGGTTGATTTTGCATAAGCGCGTCATCTTGGCTGTGAACACATGTGCCTTGTGGCTGGGGAGAGCATGTGTCCCTCTGTAGGAAAGTATGTTACCTTCCTGTGGGCGGCTTTTACTTGGTTTTTGCTTCCTCAGAGAATTGAGATCCGAGCCTACACAAGGCGGTGTTCTTTCCCTGCTTTTCTCATATATGACCTCCAGAGGGCAGCCCATTATGGGCAGGAGGACATGAATAGACCAGCAGAAAAAGCTCTTTCAGAAATGGCATCGCATTTTCCCTGTTCCAAAATAAAGTAGAAAAGCAGAAGCAAAACTGGAGAAGAATGGCACCATCTAGGGAACTTGCAAATGGCTGTAAGGAATTATAAACACACAATAAACTTCCCATGCTGGAATCAGTGACAAGGTCCATACTGGCTCAACAGGATCCGTCCTTATACCACTGTGGTCCCTGAAAGACCCCAAGGCCTTCCAGTGGTCTGTCCTTGACACAACAACTCGCTCTTAATTTAGAAGGCCTTCAGCATCTGATGCAGGACTCGGAACCGACAAGCGGGTCGCGGGAAGCAGGCGTGTTCTCGTGCCCGGCCTTTGTTGCTGCCCCTTGCCTGTTGCATGAGGATAAGCGGAAGCATTTGGTGGTCTGATATTCACAACTCGGTTTTTATTTAAACATCATTTTAATTGTTAAAATATAGGATCGGGCCAGGGCAACTTCTTCTTCCTTCTCTTTTCTCCTCCTATATTCTTTATTTACTTATTTTATACTGTTAATTTTAATTTTATATTATTATGTTTGTATCTCAGTGTATTTTTTTGTATTTTTGTATTTAGTGGTAATTTATTATGTTCTATTGTATTTCAATGTATTTTATTGTGTTGTAAGCCGCCCCGAGGCTTCGGCAAGGGGCGGCATAGAAATGTAATAATAATAATAATAATAATAATAATAATAATACTAACTTCCTCCAGGGGATGCTCTCTCTGGGTTCGAGATCTAATTGGCCCCTTGAATCGTACCATCGCTTGCCAAGTTCAACACGTCACGCATCAGTCTGCAAGCGCGTTTCGCCTGACGTGAGGCGCAGGTATGACTGGCGGACACGCAGTTCCTGCCTTTACACTGGCCTTCCCCAGGGGCACTTTCCAGAAGTTTTGCACCACGATGCCCTGCATCCCTGGCATTGGCCATGCCGGTCCAGGACACCTGGGGGGTGCCAGGCAGGAGACGGGCACTTCACAAGCAGCTGTGGGTCTTATCATGGCACGGAGGTCTTGGGGTCAAGGGCGGCTGCTGTCGGCCACACTGACCAGCAGGAATCCACCCAGAATGCTGAACAGCCGCTCATCAGCAGAACCACAGTTGTTTCTCACGGCAGGGGAAAAATAGCTGCTAGGGACCACTCTGACGCTGAAGAGACCACTCAGAGGGTCTCATCTGGACTTCGTTCTGCCCAAGGTTTGCCAGAGTTCAGGGTCCCCAGAGCTTTGGACATGCCCTGCCAGCGCGACCAGTGGCCAGGGCTGCCAGTGGGTGCAGCCCAAAGCACGGGGGTGGGGGTCTGCTTTCATCTAGCCCACCCTTGGCCACTTCCGGCTTGCACACGCAAAACATGGACCAGTCCCCTTACCAGCTTTGTCCATGAACAATGCATATGAAATCTCTGGTTTAAAAAATTCCAGAGCTGCTTAAAAATATTCCAGGTGTTTAAAGTCTAATCTAATTTTCACCCATCTTTTTATGGAAAGAAGGAAAACAAACCAAAATATTTCCCAGTTTCAATTGTTAAAATGTGGAAATATTTTGGAGGAAAATCTAGAATACTCAAGCCAAAGCAGAACACCCCCTGCAAGTATTTTTAAATAATAAAAAATGAGTTTCAGCTACAGAATACAGCCCCCCTCCCCATACACACTTATGTTTCTCTTTGGAATATGCAGAGTGTAGCCCTGATCGTTTTAAAAATAATGAGCATTTTTATAGCATCCTTTTGTCTATCATATAAATTCAGATCTTACAAGGTATGGTTATTAAAGATTCTGTGGCATGTTTTGAAACAGGAGGGCTGTTCTAACAGCAGTACCTTGGCTACATTCCAGCATGAATAATTACATTCTCTTGGTCTCCCCTATCTTTCAGTTCAACTGGAAAAATGAGCTTTTGCTTTCCACTCGCAGATTTCCCTCCCTTCCCAAGTGTTCTGGCTGCAGAGTGGCTTGCTGCTGGTCTACTCAGGAGGGGCTGTTTTTTGTTGATGAAGGAAGGAAATGAATATCTCTCTCACACACACACACTCAGAGAGAGAGAGAGAGAGAATAACACTTTCTTATGATTATTCTCATTTTCAGGGACAATTGTTTTGGGGGGGGAGCTTTGGAGTGCAATTATTTGGAAAAATCAGCTTGACTACCTTTTGTCTTGCTTAATTTAGACTGCTTTATTTGGCCATTCCCACACCAGGGTCTCCATCCTGCTCCATCCCGAAAATAATCTAACCATGCAGCGATGTGGTGTCCACCCTTACTGCTGAAGTTACGCAGCCGGAACACGGAAGGGCGAACGAGCATGCCTCTAGGCGAAACGGTTCTCCTTTCGTAAAGTTTCAGGACTCTTCGGCCCGAGGGGTTGATCCTGCCACTTTGCTGAGGCACCTGCTTCTCTTTTCATTGTGGCAGGAAAAATGCCGGCTGTGTTGACCACCCACAAGGCGGGGCCGCGCTTCAGAGGTCTTGCGACTTCTCGGGCGGCTTTGCTCCAGTTTGATGTGGTTTGGATTTCAACCGCTGACTTTCCTTCCTCCAGGACTTCACACAGGACTGGCTGGAAAACATGGGAGAACACCTGGAGACAGTGACGTCACAAAACACGCCCTCAGTGAGGGATCAGAGAAGCACAATGCATGCCTTGTGTGGGGCAGTCCACCGACCCCGTGTTGCGGTTCCGGGAGAGCAGCAGAGCTCTTAGCTTAAACCCAGGCCTGCTCCAACCCCTCGGAAAGCAGGGCTGCCCCGGCGACTGATCGGAAGAGCAACAGGTGTGCAAAGAGGAGGAGGCTGAGGCCCCCTTGCACCCCGCGTACCTACCTGCGGCCTCTGCATTAGCTCAAGGCCCTCCGCTTGAGCTCGCGCTCTGATAGCGCTCGATAAACGCACTGAGAACTGGCTCGCTCGAGGCATCTGCTGAGCTTCGTGGCCAAACCGGGATCCAAACGTGGCTTTCCCACCACCAGCCATGAGACCACGGCCCGGGGAAGGGGCAGCCCTGCAAGGTGGCCGGTGACAGAGCGCTGATTCACACTTTCCTGATAAAGCATCATGACAACAAACCATTTTTGTGGGACGGAAAAGGGTACCTCTCATGAAGTGGCCTCTCGTGCGGTCCCAGGCAGCTCGTGCTCAGGTGGAACACCGGGTCACGGATTCAACCTGCACCTTGATCGGCAAGGCCTTCGTACACCTGCAGATGCCTGGCAGAAAGACAGCCGGTGCCTTTTGAGTCCTGTCGAAGCTGAGGAACCTTTGCTGTTCCTAGGACAGGTGGAAGGAGCCCGCATCAGGGCTCCCACATTCTGGAACATTTCCCTGGTAATGCAAGAATCTGGTCTCTGATAGGTATGCCGATGTGTTTTCATTCTCAGGTAACAGAAGGGAACGCAGGAGCACTTCTGCATTTATCTGCAGTCCCTGGGAAGAGGGGGCACCAGCTGTGCCACATCGCGGGAGAAGAGATGGCTGTGATCCTGGGGGGAACCTCCAGAACGGGTTGGGTCAGCAGAAGGGATAATAAGTCGGTGGGCTTGACCTGTGCATTTTTACGCCAGATCGATGCTTCCCTTAGCACTTTAATGCACCCCATTGGTGTTCTAAAACTCTAATGATGCAGTCTGTGAGAAGCTGTCATTTATTACCCACAGATGGGGTGATAATTATTGACAAGATTGTAACTAATAATTAAACCCATTTACTCCTTTTAAACAAGTTGGTGTGAATTATTTCCAGGGAATTCTGCAGCAGGTCCGTGGTCACTTTTGTCTTGTGGCTCGAATTCTAATGCCATCCAGGTCGGCTGGGGGAACCGAGCGCCCGCTGCTGCGGAAGAGGCCATGTCCTGGTGCCACAGGCCACAGGGAGCCATCGGCCAGCTCCTCTGCTGCGGACTGGGACAGATGCTCTGGGCGGGCGTCCCAGAGATCTCCTGCACACCGCTAAGCGGTCAGGCCAGAGTGCCACACCGCTGGTCAAGGAGCGCATCTGGCAGGAGGTGCCTACAGAGCGCCTGTCCCTGGGCCGGGGGGCACGCCCAGACTTCCTTCGCCAGGCCTGCCCTGCAGCCACGACCGCGGTGTCCCGGAAAGGCCCGGCTCCTGCCAGGATCCAGGCAAATGGAACCTTTCAGCGAGCGGGTGCATCCTGAAGGCTTCTGCCTGGTTCAGGGAGAGGACTTGTGTGCCGTCCATGGATTCCAGGACATGCCTAGACGCTGGGGGGCAAAATTGCCTTCACTGGCTTCCTGCTGAAGCGCTAGCAGGGTCGGGGTGGAGCCTGCCCCCAGAAGTGCACCCAGGGTGTCCAGGCCAGAATGAGGAAAGCCTGAATGGGGCTGGCGGTGTGGGAAACGAATGGGCCCTTTCCCACAATCCAAGCTGCCACCTTGCAGTTTAAACTATGTCGGTGTGTGTTGGCTGGGCAATTGCTTGCTGTGCCTTCCTGCACCAAGGGGAGCAGAGACGGAGCGAGTTTCACGCTGTTTCTGCCTGTTTTCTACTGGCATTGGAGGCTCAGTATTTGCAAAATGCTGCAGGGAGAGGCCCGGCCACAATGGTGTGGCAGACACACCCTTTCAAGAGCTCAGCAGAAGGGGCTCGAGTGCTGGACAGATGCACTGAGGAGAGAATTGCGCCATGTGACCCTGAAAGAGGACAGGGCAAGTTGCTGCAGGCGAAGGCTCCCATGGGGAACGTGTGCCCATTTTCCAGGAACACGGGCCCCTGCCATCCTTCTGTACAATGCCGTGAGCCACAAGTGGCTCCCCTGGTGACTTCCTACACGGGGTCAGCGGGGAACTGGGAGCTCAACATTCACAAGTGTAATATGGCAAATGGCAGGAGCAGGTCAGGCTGCCTGATTTGTGAAAGCTTGGCTGCTTGGCTTCTTCTCCGGGGCCTCAAAGGCCACACGCCGGCTGCCCCAGCCGCATCAGCCTCACTGCAGCCTCTGCGAGATCGATCTTCAGCTCCCTTCGCACACTAAGCCGTGCAGTGAAGGGGTCTGTGCTGGAAGGGGGCGAATGAGTGCAAACGCAGCCCTCCCTTCCGCTGGTAATGGACCCTGGCCGGCACGGAGATTAGATCTACACCCTCCCTAGAAAGAGAGGCCATCCCTTCGGAGCGTTCCCTCCCCACTCCCCCTCCCCGCGTGCACCAGCCGCCATCGGCAGGACACCCCCTCCATGACTGGCACGCGCTGCCGTGAGGCCCCAGCGGCACGAGGCTGTCGAGTCCTCCGGCGCTCGCTGCGCTTCGGAGACAGGTCCCCGCGGAGCTACGAGCCAAGGGGCTGCCCCTCCAGCCCCCTCTGAAGCCACGTGGCTCCACTGGAAGCCGTGCCCCGTCCGTTGCCCCATAACTCGGTGTGCGCATGTGCCTCGACCAGGAAGGCCCCACAGACGCCCCCAGAAGCAGAGCACGGCTGGTGGTCGGGGTCCTTGCCCCAGAGGGCTCCCTCCCCCCGCCCCACACTGTCATGGGCTGGGCTGCCGGGGGGGGCACATGCCCAATCAAGTGTTCCTCTCTGCACGGCCCCCACCCCTGCCAAAAGGAAGGTGAAGGGGCGGCCTATCGGAAAAGATGGGGAGGGAGTCCCATGGCAGGGCGCTGGGGACCCCGGCCCCCTGGCGGAATGGAGCCAATGGCCCCGGGAGGTTGCAGGCGCTCCCACACCGCAGGGGCCGAAGGTGCGGCTGGGCGGCCCTCTGCACTCCGCCGGCCCCTTCCAGCTCAACTGCTCCAGGATTCCATGGAAATTTAGAACTCCTGAAGGGACATTCTCTTTAGGTAGGTGTAGGGCTATGCAAGCTTTTGAGCTGCACAGAGTCCTTCGTCTAACAAAATATTGCCATCCATTCTGCCTCAGGAGGAGGCCAATGAAAATTAAAAATCTTCAGGCACCTAGAAATGGAATGAAATTCAGTCAGTCATTTCATTAAGTGTTTCGCCATTGGCCATCACACCGAAGCGCATTAAGTAGGACAAAAAAAAAAAAAGCAAGTCCACATATGGAGCAGAAATTCAAATATATAAAAAGCACCGAGTCTCAAAATCAGACAAATTGAAAATGGACTGTAAAATCAGGTTTAAAACTAAATTTATATTAACTCCCACAATAATAGGATGAACAAATATATAAAATAATAGAGGCAGTTGGAGAACTGAAAAAATACATCTTATTCTATGATAAACTCTTTCTCTGCTTCTCAAAAGTGGCATTTGTGAGCATATCATCTTTCGATCTCAGAATACATACTTTGAAAATTCAAAGAGTTTATTTCAAACCCCTTTGCTATTTTCCCTTTGTTGTAAGTGGCGGGGGCGGGGGGCGGGTGGATTTTGGTCGTTTTAGCATTCTTCCAGGATTTCACCGCATCAGGCTGCATTGTGCGAGTTGTTGGGAGCTGCCCGGGTCCTTCAAAGCAGGGAAGGCCTTGGCGGCCAGCGCTGAGGCGCATCTGTCCCTGGACTGTCCCAGCCGCAGCGACGATCCCAAGAGGCGATGCAGCACCGAGCCTCCTCTGCGGCAGCGCTGGATTGGCGCCTGTTGGTCGGTGCTTTCACAAAGGGTTTCCAGGTGGGACGGCTTTAGGACGCTCTTACCTCCCTTTGCCACATGCGTGGGCAACTACACAAAAGTGAGTCCAACCATTGCTAGAAGAAAGTAGAAGGAGCCCGATGCGCCAGACGTGGTGTGTCCCAGCTGGGCTGGTGAACTGGGGCATCCGGCGGAAGCACCATCCCTGGCCCAAAAGCCAAACATGCTGTGCTGAGGGCTGCCAGGGTGTGGAATTTGCTGAGGCCAATCCTGCTGCTGCTTCTCCACTCGGAGGAAAACTGCTGGGCTGGTCTTTCCCAGCCTTCCCTGTATCCAAGGAATCCACCACCGGGTGGCACTGGGATGAGCTGTGCTCCCGAGCTCACCAGCTGCACTTCTCACGAGGCTCTTCTTTCCTGCATTGCAGTTCCAGATTTAATTCCAAGGACTTTTCTGGCTGTGAAAGGAAAGCCTCAAAAGAGGCTCCGGAGGATGTGGGGGCTGGGGAAGGACCTCACAAACCCCTGCGAGTGAAGGATCGCGGGTGCAGCATCCACACCTTGCGGAGAGAAGCCCCAGGGTGCATTAAGGGGCGCATCATGTCTCAGAGAACCAGGGGAGACCAACGTGGGAGCTTTAGGTGTTGCAAGAGGCCCACCTGGTTAAAATAGGCATGGCGTGGCTGAAGAAAGGCACCCGTGGAGGGTCAGAAGATGATGAGTATGAGGACGGTCTGTGCATCCGGAATACATTAAGTGGTGGAGGCGCCCCGATTACATCTTTCACACACCCAGCTGAGCATCAGGGAACAGGATGAGGAAAGAGTAGTTTGCTTACCTGTGAGCACTTACTCTGGACTGTAGGCACCACAGAATCACAGAAAAACAGAGCTAACTGTTTTCTAATAATAATAAGAATAAGAATAAGAATAGCAGTTATAATATAATAGCAGTTATAACATTGTTATAATGATGATGATGATAGAATTATTAACTTATTATAATAATATACCAACTGGAAGGGGTCAAAAAGCCCTTTGACGCCAAACCCTGTTCAGTGCGAGGCTCCAGGAAGAGCATCCCAGCTGGATGGCCGCGCCTTGAATGCCTCCAGCAGGGAGAGCCCAGCACCTCCCTCGGTCAGGGCTCCGTTGCCATACGGCTCCAGCAGTCCAGAGGTTTTCCTGCTATCCAGCCAGAATCTTTTAAAATGTCCTTTTTTTATAAACTCCCACTCATCTTGGATTCCTTTTTACCTTACATTCACTTGCAACGAGACCTTACTTGTTGTCCTGAGTTTATTAAAATCAGCTTTCCCAAAATCCAGAGTACGTGTGTGGCCACACTCCATTTTTGCTTCCTTTCAAATCTAGAACTCAGGTACGTTGTGACCACTTTCCCCCAAAGTCCCTGTAACTTCTACTCTATCCATTAAGTCACCCCTATTAGCCAGTATTAAGTGGAGGGCAGCCAATCTAGTTCCTTCCTCCACTTGCTGCAGAAGAAAGTTATCCTCCAGACATGGCAAGAATTTCTTGGAGAATTTCTTTTGGCAGAATTTGCCTCCCAACAGATCGCCTGCTAATTGAAGCCCCTGTTCCTGCCCCATCACACTTGCTTGGAAGATTGGCAATTGATGAGCAAAAGCGTCCTCCTCATCTTCTCCTTGACTGGGTGGGCAATAGTAGACCCTTGACAGTCCTGCTCCTTCCATCCCTGGACACATTAATATTGGCCCAGGTGCTCTCGGTGCAGCTACCAGGCTCATCTTTCTGTGCCGGGATAAGTATTTCCAACTTAGAATGCAATTCTGGACATGTTGTTGTTGTTGTTAGATGCAAAGTTGTGTCTGACCCATCATGACCCCATGGACCACATTCCTCCAGGCCTTCCTGTCCCCTGCCATCCCCCAGAGTCCACCCAAGCCCACACCCACCGCCCCAGTGACTCCATCCAGCCACCTCATCCTCTGCCCTCCCCTCCTTCTTTTGCCATCTCTTGTTCTCAGCATCAGGCTCTTCTCCAGGGAGTCCTTCCTTCTCATTAGGTGGCCAAAGTACTTGAGTTTCATCTTCAGCATCTGGCCTTCTAAAGAGCAGTCAGGGTTGATCTCCTCTAGGACTGACCGGTTTGATCACCCCGCGGTCCAAGGGACTCGCAGGAGTCTCCTCCAGCACCACAATTCAAAGGCTTCAATCTTTTGGCGCTCAGCCTTCCTTATGGTCCAGCATAGAGTCTGGACATAGAGTCCAGCAATCTGAGAATGTCCCTAGCCGGGACAAATCTAGCAACAGCGGAAAGGTGGAAAAGTGACCTTATGAAGGTTCTTCCATCTCAAGGACAAATCAGGGCAGGAAGCTGATCGCGTGACCCATGCGGTGTGGGGCCCACCTCCCAGCCTGCCCCTCCAGCAGCCCTTCTCCTCATAGCTGGGAGATCCCAAATGTGCGGATAAATTTCCCTAAGGAATATTCCCCCCCCCCCCCCCCCCACGGACTGAACCGTGCCGGGCATTCCTGCCCATATTTTATCAGCCCAGCCTTGTGTCCATGGATTGCAGCCTTCTCCGATCACATTATTTGCAAGCAGCGTCAGGGGAGAAGTGAAGGATGTGAAGGGAGGAAGGAGCCGGATTGCTGAATCAACCGCGTGGGTGCAGAATCCTGCAGATGGCAGCACACAGGAAGGAGTTAATGAGCTTGCTTTGGGCTAAGCTAATGTTATCTGATCAACCATTAAAACGCCCCTTCCCACAACATCGCCAGTGGCTACTGTCTAAAGCGGGCATGTCCGGTGCGAGGATCCTGGGAAAAGAAAGGAGAGCTTTGGGAATTTTATTAACCGGGGAGAAGCCCTTCACTGAGACAATGGATGGAGCTCAGTGTGCCTGAAGGTTTTGATTGGGATTTTGTTGTGTGTTTTAAAACCCCTTTATTGGTCTTTATCCATAAAAGGACTCAAGGGCATCATTTCACACTGAAAGGCGGCAAGACAATAGCGCCGCTGGGAAGCGATTAGGCGAGAGGAGGCCCGGGATCTGCTCTGCTCCAGCCTGAGATCCTATCGGGAGGGAGAGGAGGAGGGGGCCTCCCGAACCTGGAAGCCCCCCCCCCGCAGCCCCCGCTCAGTTGTTATGCTAAGCGACTTTGCCCCGGAGCCAGCAGCAGTGGGATGCTCGGGCAGGGGACTGCTTCCTGACTGGCGCCTGCGGTGCCCTTCTGCTCCCCAGATGGATGCTCTGCTCCGAGGGGCAGTTGCCTGGCGGGCCCCACACGCCGCTCCCCCCCCCCCCGGCCTGTTGAGCCAGAGGCACGAGGGGCTCTGGAAATGGGGAGGGCAGCTCTGCCCTGGGCAGGGGCACGGCTGGCTGCCAGCGAGCGGAGGGTGCGGTCAGACAAAGGGGCTCCCAGGGCACGGGCCTGATCCAGAGGCAAGCCCAGTTCACATCCCTTCCCTTGCAAGCATCTGGCCCACGCCTGGCGTCCAGGCCAGTCGCTCCTGCTCACGCGCACCCGTGGCCGGCCAGCCACACGCAGGCACGCTGGGGCACAGCTTGCCACTGTGCACAGGCCCGTGAGCTGCACGCGGCACCCAGTGGCCACCCCCGGGCCCAACCCAGCAAAGGCACGCTCCTGCCGGGCGCCAGGTGGCTGCACCAGCGTCGCCCTGCTGGCAGCCTGTGCCGAGGTGCCTGGGCAGTGCTGGGACCGGCGATCTTCCCGAGGCTCGATCTCACGCCAGTCCGGCTGCGGAGAGATCCTGGCCTCCTCGGAGTGCCAGCCTTTCACGTCCTGGGGGAGTGCGATCACATCTCCCCCATCTTCGCTTCTGCAGGCTGAGCATGCCCAGCCCTTTCCAGCCTTCCTCATGGGGCTTCCAAGCCAAGCATGCCGCCTTCCGAACCCTGCGCAGCTTGCCTGCCTCTTTCATAAACTGCGCTGCCCAGAACTGGATGCAGGAGTCCAGCTGCGGGGAACCAGGGCTTCACATGGATTGGAAGTGATACCTCTTTTCATGCAGCCTTTGCCCTTTTGGCAGCCGCATCACACTGCTGGCGCATGTCTGGCTTGTGATTTGGGAAGAGGCCCCCCTAAAGCAGCGCATTGGCCCCATGATGCACAAGCACAAGCTGGACTGCGGGGGCGGGGCAGCGCCAGCACCAAGGAGCCCCAGGCACCAAGGGGCGCTTGGGTTGCTCCAGCTGCGGCTTCCCTTGCGGGGCATGGCTGCCGGATCAGAAGGGAAGGGAACACCCCTTGCAGGCATTGCTCCAGCGACCTGGGACTTCTTTCAGGCGAGGGTGGAAGCACCTGGCCCATGCCCCACATGCTGACAAATTCAGTGGTGGGGTGGCAGTGGCAATGCCAGCAGCCCGCCACCCAAGCCTGTGGCAAGCCGCTGGGCGGCCTTGGGAAGGCCGGGCCCGGTGCCGCGTCCGAGCCCGGCTTCCCGCGTTGTGTTTGCCAAGAGGCCTGCGGGAGGAAGCGCCGCCGCCGTGCACGACCCCTCGGCACAGACGGACGGACGGACGGACGGGAATCCCTTTTCCCAGTGCTGCTCCATTCACACACACACGCTGCTGGTGGGGACGGAGGGCTGGGGCTCGGGCAGGCCCGGCCTCCGAGCCGGAGAGAGCGCTTTATGATATGAAGATGCTTTTTGATCGTGACGCGTGCGGGACTGGGAGGGCGGGGTGGGGAAAGGAGGGGGGGGGCATGAACACAGCAATCCTTGTCAGTGATTTATAGACTGGGTCAGGCACAAATTGACTCGTATGCAAGAAATGTAAATGGAATGGAGACTTTTGATGGAGAAGCTCATTTTCAGACTTAAACGTTTTAGATTAAACACACTCACACACACGCGCAGGTGGGGAGTGGTGTTTTATATCATTTACATTACAAATCAATTCATTATCCACCCAGGCAGGTTTGCACTGATTTTCAAGGATCGGAGATTTGATGAAGAGGATTCATTTCAAGAAATAAACCTTTTAAATTAACCACAAGATGAGGGAAATTTCTTTATTTTAAAAAAGTGCCAGCTGCCTTCTTTGTTTCCTGTATGAATAGTAACAATATTTTCTGTCCAGGTTTGGGCCCTTAAGGAGGATCCAGATGCCCCCGGATAATTTCCAGAGGGGAGAAGAGGCTCCGAGTGCTTGGCCCAAGCGTCTGACCGTCGCTGGGCGCAAGGCCAGGGTGCGCCCCAAAGCAATCCGCTGTGGGAAGGGGCAGAACGCGCCCAGGCCAAGTGGGCGAGCCAAGTGACAGCTCCCCTGCCGTGGCCGCTGGCCAGCATGACGGGTGTGCTACAACAAAGGCTGCTTCCGAGCAGCCAAGGCCCTGCTGGGTGGGATCCGCCTCGTTCCTTTGCACACCCGCCTGGAACCCCAACCCCACTGCCACCCCGGAATCGGAGTTATCACTTGGGAGAACCTGGGCACTTGGGGCTGGTTCCTAAACCCCTGAAAGAAAGGACGGTAACTCCACAGACTGGACACTGCAGGGGGGAATCGGAGGAAAGATAATGCAATTACCCAACTTGAAATGTAGCCAAGTCCCCAAGGTTATATCGGCAGCTCTGCCAGGGACGGGAAAAATGCCTTTTCTGGCCTGCAAGACAAATGGGAAACGAGCGAGACCGAGTGCAATACTAGATCTCAGTGGCGAGCGATAGAAGCACACTTATTTATTTAATTTTTATGCAGCCTGAAGGCCAGAGGGGTCTGCAGACGTCTCAGGCATGCCTGGCTCTGCTCCTGAAACCAAGAGGCGTGTGGAGCCCTGGCTGATTAGTCACGGGGCAGCTAGTGCACTCTTGCCCCAGCCTGGCTAAAGCCGAGGAGGCGCCCGCCCTGCTGCACGTGTGGGCGCAAGCGCCATGGGCCGCTTTCCTGGGTCCCTCTCTCGGGCGAGCCCTCCTTTTCCCAGGGTGCTGTGCAGGGCACTTTCCTCCACTGCCAGATGTGCCAGTGGCCCAACAGAGCCGCCTTCCCCCGAGCTAAGCTCAGCCGCAGACGCAGTGCGGAAGGCCCGGAGCAGGCCTATGCCTGGTCCACCTACAGCGGCCGCCACAGTCATGACTGGCCTTAGCCCGAGGAAGCCGCTTTTGTTGGTTAGGAAGGATCGGCCGGGTTCACACAATACCATAAGCCCTGGTGGCTCATAAGCCAAGGCTCGCTTTGCGTGCTGTCTAAACCCAGCAGCAAGGCTGGTTAACTCAGGCCGGGTTCAGACAATGCCCCAAGCCATCCCTGGCTCCTACGCCCCCAGGCTTGCCGGGTTGTGTGAACAGTCAAGGTATTCCTGCGAAGTACTCGGTTGCAGCCGGGTGCATGTGCATGTGTCCAGCACAGGTTTACTGAGTGGAAAGGGAAAATGCATGTCACACACGCATGCAATTGTGAGAGCAGCAGCAGGAGGAGGAGCTGGAAGGGGCATGTTCCCCAGATGTGCACGTGCTTGGTGTGTGTGTGTCTGTTTTTTCAGCACAGGTCCCTCTACGCGAGGCAACTGGAGTGGCTGGCGAGCTTCTCAAGCAGGGAAGAATTAATGGAGAGCGTCTTCTGCCCCCTCCCAAAAAAATCCTGGGTGAGGAGGGGTAGCGGGGCAAAGGGGGGGCTGTGGGGCTGCTTGTTGCTGTCCTTCCACCTCCCAGGGTGTCCCCTGGGCATCGCACCCCATCCCCCTCCCCGCAAAAGCAAAGCAGGGGCAGCTCCTCCACCATGCAGACTCTGCCAGGCGTTAGTCCCACTGGATCCGAGGGATTTGCTCCCAGAGAGACGCGCATTTCCAGGATTAAAAAGCCACCAAGAGCTGTGACTTGCTCGGCAGGCAGAGCAGGGAGAGGCAGCAGCGCTGTGTTTAGCTCTGCACTCACTTGGCAAGTCACAGAGGGGAGGCCTCATGGGGGGGCAGTGAAAGCCCCAGGAGGACACCTTGCTCCCCCCAACCCCCAGCCCACTGGGGCCACCCCCTGGCCTCGGGCCGGGGCCACGGGTTCACTCGTTCAGCGCACTTCATCTTGGGGAGAAGAGCAGCGTCGAAGCAGCGGTGACCAAACAGGCCTGAGGAAGCCAGGGCTGCAACAGGCAGAGATCACGCTGGGAGGGCGCTTGGTCTGAGCATCATGTGACATGCCCAGTGCCTTGGGCATCTGAGGACCAGTAAGAGGGGCCGGACCGATGTGGCTCATCCCCCCGGCACCCTCAGTGGAGTCCTCCCTTTCGCTGCTCTTTCATTCACTCTCACGTAAAAAGGTTATTTAGAACCAGATCACTGGATTGCTCACGAAAGGGGGTAGCCAGTAGATCTGCCCCTTCATGGGGTGGGCCTTGCTTATTCCGTGTGAACACGGAGCTTTGACAGGTGCCAAAACTCAGGCTTCCTACAAACATGGGGGTTTTGACAGGGACACGTGTATATGCATGCATCCATGTCTCTGGCTTTGCTTTTGGTATTTTTAGCCCTGTCAACATAATGAGTCTAACACCCCCTCCTGCAGGCTCTGGTTTGTCCTGCCAAAAAACAAGCCACCCTGAGGGAAGCAGCCTCAGTTCCCATTGTGACAGCCCACCGTGGCAAGTCACCCATGATGGGTTGTTCTGCTGGTCAGTAGTGCTAGAAAGGAACCGAGCGATTTCTGGTTGGAGGGGAAGTTACTCAGTTCACTGGGGCCATTCCAAGGTGAGAACAAGCCTTCCCATTTCTAAAGTTCAGACCAGATTCTTTAATAGTACCAACTACAGGACTCTGCAGGGAGCTCTACAAGGCACTGAGATTCCAGCTTGGTCCACTGGAATTCCCATCTTCTGGAATTCTGGCACACACTGCCAAGGATAGCTCTAAAAGCACAACATCTCAACATTGGCTCTGCCCACTCCTCCAAAACTGGCAGCCAGCACCACATTTTCCAGCATTTTTGCACATGTGCAGGAACAGTTTTGTGAGGAGAAGTGAAAAGCCAGTTTGGCTGGAGAAAAAAGAAGCTCCGTGCTCACAAAGGCTGCATCAGGAGGAACGGGACCCAGGAGGAATTCGCTCCCGTTTGATGTCGATCCTGATTCGCCCACTTCATGCCTACAGACTCAAACACAACTACAGGGGCTGTTAGCACATTTCTGAACTTGCAATGTAATTTGTGTACCAAAAAAGGTGTTTGCTATGTAGAACGTGCACATTTGCAAAGTGTGCATCTGAAATGCACAATCACACTGGGGGAAATTCTGTTTGGTGTGTAACTTTCTCTCAGTTGGATTGGAGCTTCCTTCAAGTTTTTCTTTCCGGAAATGCATTGATCCAAAATGTTTGTGCACAATTGTTACAGACATTTCTTGTCCTGCAAAAAGAAAATACTGTAATTGGATATAGATGTGAAAAGGACAGGTACTGAGGTGGAATTTGGAGAATCTTGACGAGTTCATGTTTGCCTGTGTATGTATCAGAGGAGCCCCAGTGCCAAGGGAAGGGAGACTGAAAAGTGGGAGGCTCCGCGGGGCGGAGGAGGCCAGCCGAGTCCTGTTCCGTGAGCAGGAGGCAAAATGTGATGCATCGACCTTCTTTGGCCCTTTGCTACCTGTGGCCTTTTTGATGGCCTCCAGGTGGGATAGGTGTGGAAGGATGATTTGAAACAAGGGAGGGAAGAGATTTAAAAGGGTGACAAAGAACATTGCGTAGCCCAAAGGAGGGGAGGGGCCAAAATCAGATAGCACAAGATATGGGGAAACAGGCAGGTGGGCAGGAGGGCCAAATACTTCCTGATTGTTTATTGACAAGCAGGGCAGAACAAAATGAGCCTATTGCAGCCCACTGGGGGCAGGGCTGGATTGGGAAGAAGGGCCGGTGTTGGGGCAGCGCGGAGCAGGCGGGCGGAAAGAGTGTCACTCTCAGTACCCTATTAGCCAATTAGGGGAAAGGAGGAGGGAGAAGTGGCCAGGAGCAGGGTTCAAAAGGGGTGTGTGAACATGTGCTCAGGTGAACAGAAGAATGGGAAGGAAACCATTCCCTTCTGTTCATTGCAAGAAAGTTTTAAAAAGAACTCTCTGCATGCCTGGAATGTTTTTCTCTTCTGACGGAAAGGAAAGAGTGTTCATAACAGGTGGAATTTCCCCCCCTCTGGCACCTCCACAAAATTAGCCTCAGGTCCCTCTGGATCTCAGGTATGTACCTTAGATGGGGCGAGGTTTGGTTATGAGGTGGGTACCCAACGAAAAAAGAGACCACAACCTTTCAGATGATGTTTGAAACTTGACTCAAGAAAAATGCTTGTAGGAAAAGCTTTAAACGACAAGTGGATACATATAGTAGAAACAGGAGAAAGTTGTGACTACACAAGCAACAAAGTAATAAAACAGCCCAGAAAACAAAGATCTGGCTGGCTCAGCCGCGGCTCTTTGGGCCAGGCCGCATCCAAGCAGCTTCCCACCAGCGGGGCTCACGCGGCACTTCCAGCCCAGAGGGGCTCCGGCGCTGCCTGGCCAGCGACTGACCCGGCCGGGCTCTGACCAGGTCCGTGCCCTCTCTCCGCTCGGCCGCTATACTCTCAGGGATGTTGCACAGGGGCATGAGGGTGGGCTTGGCCGGGGGGCCGGCCCCCTCCAGACCCACAGCTGGGCCGGCTGGGAGAGGAGGAATGCCGGGGGACGGGGCAGGGTGGGAGGGGGACCAGCTGGCTGTGCCCGGCTTCCTAGGGCAGAAGCTGGGCACAGCGGGGCCCGTTCCTCCCTGCCCTTGCTCGGGGCACCTGCCATCTGGGGGGTGCAGAGCTGCTGGGCTGCTGTTTGGGAGGCCCCTCACCCCTCCGGGCGGCACGCAGCCAGCTCTCCGACAGCGGCCCACGAGCGGGAGACTCACACCTGCTGAGCACAGGGCGCTCTTGTGCTCTGCCCCAGAAGCTGCACCCGCCGCCTGCCATGCGCCGTGGGTCAAGGGCCAGGCCCCGGGCCCTGCCCTGCGGCTCGGGTGCCTTTCCACGGGCCAAGGCAAGCCTTGTTTCCCCAGCGGCGGCCGTGCAGTCGCCTTGCCTGCCCTTTGGGGTGCTTTTCAACGAAGCCGCTCCAAGAGGGAGAGCAAAGAGGACTGGCCTTCCAAGTCTTCCTTTCCAGGCCATTGCGCCACCGACCTCCAGGAATGTTCCCGCATGAATCCGTCCAAAGCGGCATTCCTGCAACACTCGCTGGAGGCTTGCATGAAGAAGTCGGCTTGCTGGGAGACAGACCTGGCCCAGAGTCAACAGGCAGCCAGGTGTGAGAAGCTGAAGAGAAATACATCTCATTAATGTGGAATTGTTTTTAGGTTAATAATCTTGCATTAATTTTCCTTTAAAATATTGTCTTTGACCGTTAAATGCTCGCACTGTTATAAAAAGGAATGTAATAAATGATCTTGAAGCAAATTCTCCTGCCAAATGTCATAATTTATTTGCATAATTAGCTCTTAATTTTAATTCAATATGCAAATCCATGCTTGCTTTAAATTGCAGCAGCCTGTTTCTTCAGCCCTGGCTGCCATGAATTTATTGTGACGCGGCTGCTGGGGAAGAGGCTTCATTGCTTTCTGGGGATGGCTGGCTGGGGAGGGGCTCCACTTTGCAGGCAGGTTAAATGGCCACTTTCTGAGTTGTTTGGCTCTGGCTCTTATCAACCAGATTGCCTGCCTAATCCATGCATAACCCCCCCACCAGACAGCCCCCCCCCAGCCTTTGTGTGTCCTCCTCCTCCTCCTCCTCCTCCTCCTCCTCCTCCTCCTCCTCGGTTGCCCTCCGGAGGTCTCAGATTCTCCCATCACCACAGTAATGCTTTGCCTTCTGCATCTTTACCAGGAATGGGCAACACGGGTGGGTCTGGGGGCCACACTCTGCCCCAGAACCCACTGGGATCCACTCCTGTCACAATTGCCACAGAATTTCAGTGGCAAGGAAAAGTCTACATTTTTTCGTGCAAAATGCAAATGTGGGTAATGCTGAGCCTTCTCCGAGAGGCCCAGGGGAGGGTGATTCCACATTCCAGCCACATGGTGGAACCCTCCGTCGCCTGCTGTGGCACGTTTGCGCTGAAGCCACCCGGTGCGGCAGCCCTTCCCTTGGCTGCCTCACTCCTTCATTCCCCATCTCAAGATCTCCCTGAGCATTGGGGGGCGGGGGGGGAGGACGGACCGCTGGACTGCCACTTCGGCAGCTTGCTGTGGCCCCCTGTGTCCATCCTGTGGAGGACTTATCACCTCCCGTGGTGGTTTGTTTAGCACTCGGTGCTGCTTGAGGTCCAGCATGGTAGCCCTCCAACACAACTCGCCTGCGCTGCCCACAGCACCCTCGTCCGAGAACCCCGCACCCGCTGCACTTCCCCACCCAGCCAGCCCTGAAGTGCGCCTGCTACACCTCTGCTGTCCCTTAAGGCCAGCCGCTCCGGCCTCCTTGCCTGGGCTCAGAGGCTACGGCCATTGGCACAGAGCACCCCTCCAGACCCCCTCTAGCTATTTCTGCTGACCTTGCAACCCTGCTTTCTCCTAACCCCTCCACCCCATTCCTTCCTCTCTGGGCCCTGGGAATGTTCTCACCTTAAGATGGTGAAACCCAAGCCAGATGCTCCCCGTTGTCTGTCGACCTTCCTGCAGGGATTTCATTCTGAAATCTGCCTGCTCCCTTTTAATGTTAAGTGCCAGCACTCTGGTTCCATTCTGGCTCAGCCTGAACTCAGCCCTTTTGTACAGACCCAGCTCTTCCAGCGAGGTTCCTGAGGCCTAATGAAGCGGAACTACTGCTCCTTATGCCAGCTTTTCGCACAGGAGACCCCTCAGGTTTGCCGCTCACACTTGTCCTGCATGCCGATGAGACCCGTTTCAGAAAAGGCTACGCTGGAGGCCGTGGCTCTCAAATCCATGTGCGGCAACCCACATTTGGCTTCTTGGGCTACACTGCTGCCATTCGCCACAGCCACTGTCTTCCTCCGGACTACCAATGTGTGGGGGACCCAGTCTGGGAGTGGGGACCTGTTGGATTTTCCTAGTTCAGCTCCTTAGGATCTGGCCCACTTCCTCTGAGCCCTGAGACCACCTTTCTGTGAGGGTTCATATAGGAGTAGAGCAGGAAGCAAGTCCAAGTGGAAATTTGTTGGTTAGGAAGGTAGAACTAAATCTCATTTTTCCTAAAAATAAAATGTAGTTCCTCACCATTAGCACTCCTTTTATAGGACTTCTTTCTGTTCCGAGGCACTGAAATCATTCTTTATGCTGTCAGCAGAACAGCATGGTAGATTAAGGGAGGCCTTTGACTCCTCTAAAACCCCTTTTTGCATCACTTATTTTCTGCTCACATTTCTTTTGTATATCTTTTTGTTTTCCTCGTTGGGGCAAGACTTCCATTTTCTAAAGGAAGAGTCAGTTCAAGAGACAATACTGAATCCCTCCCGGCACTAGCCCTCTTCTTCTTTAGATATGCAATAATGTATCGCATATCTAGGGAGCAGGTTAAAGCATATACACTTCAAGCCCAACCTTACTTTAGAAGGAAGCATTGGATTTGGTCAAATCCCAACTCCGACAGCAAGCCAGGCCCATTCAGAAAGATTTGGGTGATCTCTAGATAGGAGCAGAGATCTTCCAAAGTAGACTGAATCTGAGCTCTTTAACAGGTTTTTGAGAAATTCAGAGGAGCAGAGAGGCTCAGACGAAGTGTCTGCAAAACCAGACTTCTGCCCAAGCTGTCCATATAGCGAAAATGCCAGGGTGGGCAGGGTGAGGGGAGGGAGAGGTAAAACCCTGAAGATGCCAGGATGGCCCTTGCACAGTGCCCCTGAAATACGGCAGGCTTGATCCCTGCAGAAAAGGTAACCACACCTGTGATTTTCATCTAATTCTGCTAAGAAATTTAAAAAGAAAGGCCCTGTTACACACACGCACGTGCGCGCGCATTAAAAAGTTCCTGGCATAACACCCACCACCCAGTGATAGTCAATGGGAGGCAAACAGCTCAGGGCATCCAGAGACTGGCTTCAGGCCCTGACTCACATGGTGGGGATGGGGCGAACTGGCCTGCATTTCCACCGACCGTACTGGGATCCAAGCCAAACCTTGTGGCCGGTGCACACCTGTCCCGTGAGTGCATGCGCCCCACCACAATTTGTGCAAAAGGGGCCTCCTGCAGGGGGAGGGGGGTGCACAGGCCGAGTCTGAGACAAAGGCTTCCCTGTGTGAGCCGCTTGCCCTGGTGTTTCGCCCAGTCTTCTCCTACCTCCTCTTCTGCAGGAGAATCGCCGCAAGACCCATGCGAGGGCTTTCGCCCCACGTTTTCCTCTCTGCCTTTCCATATGCTTCCGAGTGGTCCATCGCAAGACACAAGGCGATGCTGCGGTATAGAGCAAAAGTGCGAAATTACATGCAGCTTCTGTAGCAAATGCCAGACTAGGGAAATACAAGGCTAAAAAAAATCCTTGCAAAAATGGCTCGAAGATGCTGGAGAGTCCCTTGTCATGACAAAGCACCCACCAACCTTTGTCAGTGTGGGATCATAGAATCCTAGGACAATGGAGCTGGAAGAGGTCCAGAAGCGGTCCGTCAAGTCCAGTTCCTTGCTCAGCGCAGGACTCCCAGCTGCAGCATTCCTCTAGCGGACTGTCCAGCTGCCTCTTGAAGGCCTCCAGTGTGGGGGAGCCCACCGCCTCCCTGGCCATGGGTTCCATTGCTGGGCCACCCTAAGAGCCAGGACGTTTTTCCTAATGCCCAGTTTGAATCTGGCTTCCTGCAACTTGAGCCCGTATTTTGTGTCCTGCATCCTAGGACGACTGGGGAAAGATCATGGCCCTCCTCTCTGCATGTCAGCGCTTGAAAAGCACTCCCTCGCTCAGTCTTCTCCTCTCCAGGCGAAACACACCCAGTTCTCTCAAGCCGTGCCTTGTGTAAAGCAGGGCAGAGGTGCTCCCCAAGGTGACCCCAAGGCCAGGTGCCGAGAAGAGGCACTTCCTTCACTGTGCTGTGGCATCCTGAGTCCTTAACTCCCTCCCTCTCCCCTCTTGTCCTCCTGGAGTGGCAGATGCCACATCACCTGAAGCCCTTTGGGGGCACTTCTGTGAAGCGCACCACCCCCCACACTCGAGGGGCCATCCTGTCCCTTCTAGGCTGCACTGCTTCTGGCCCGCAGCTTGGGTTTCCCCTCCTCTCCCCTGCCAAGGAGCCAGAGTCACTGCAGGCATGCCTCCAAGCTGGTGCTAATGTTCCTTCAGGGATGCGATCCAAACTCAAAAAGAGATACTCATTTAAATCACACCCCTTTAAATGCATATTTAAGTCCAGGAGGGCAGGGAGTGAGTGGCTGAGGCAATTCTGGCGAGGGAAAGCCAAGGAGGAATCTGCGTAGGCAGAAAGCTTGCATGGTAGGAAATTCACTGAAGGGACGATAAGCCTAGACAATGGGAGATCTCTTTCACTGGGGGAAGGAGGATAATTAAATGTTCCTTCATCAAAGCCAAGCCGGTCTGCAAGCTGCTCTCCCTGGTAACGCTATCACATTCACCTCTTGCCACACACGGCTTGGGCGGGCCGATTGTCCCTGTGGCGGGGAAGCACTGAGCTCAGCAGAGGAGGTCCTCGTTGGACTCTGGGAGGCAGGCGGGCGAGGTCTGGGCCACGGCAGTGGGGAGGGGCAGCAGGTGGCACGAGGAGGGGGCGAGAGTCCGGGGGGCCAAGGCTGCTGGGCCTACTTCAAAGCCGGCACCCGGGCCAGGCCTCTCTTGGCACACCGAGCAGGCAGGTTGCTCTGTGAGGTCCCTGGGAGGCTGCTCTTGGTTGGCGAGGAGGCAGCAGCGCCCAAGCCAGGCACGGCCTCAGACCAGCCGGACCTTCCCAGCCACCTCCCCGCTCTGCTTTTCACACGTGGGCCCCGGACAAAGAGACCCCAGAAGCCCCCGGCAGCCAGGCTGCTTGGCGTGGCCCGCAGGGAGGGCCCTCTGTTCACACAGTGAGACAAAATCATAAGTGCCTTAATGTGGTGCAGAAAACCACAACCCCCTTGAAGTGAAGAGGGGAACTGAGGCCTTGGAAAGGGACAGAGGGGCAGCTCTTGAGACAAGCACTTCCTCTTCCTTCAAGAGGCAACCCGAGTGATGCTCCAGCCAACGCAAAGGGTGGAGGAAGGTTTTCAGCACTAGCCTGTTAACGTTGCCCTGACGCGCATTGCACAAAGAGATGTCTACCGCCATTGTGTGTGTGCGTGCACGGAAGCACCTTCCCTTGGGATTGCCTCTTTCCATGTCTGCCTCGCACATACAGGGTCCTCCCGGCAGGGGCCCACCCTCCAGGAGGGGTGAGGGAAAGTGTGGCCACAGAGGAGGTGCCATAGGGATGGAATGTGATCATCGCGCCAGGCCTGGACCTGGCGACTCCTGCGCACGCCGAACGCATTTGCCATCCATATGGAAGCCTTGTCTCCAAATGCGCAGGTGACGGATGCAGCTGGCACTTTGCACTGAGCCGAAGGGGAAATGCAGCTTCTGCAGCCAGGCTTTTAAATCTGCTCTCAAGACAAGCAAATCAATGATAATCCATTCCAGATTCTGCGCATCATAAGCAAGTTGCCCTGCTTTGCAATGCGCCCTATCCTGACCTTCCTGCCTCAGTCCTATTCTAGGATTCAAGGTCACAGTGGGCAAGACGACGGAGAGCCATGAGTGGATCTCCTCCTCATTTGGCTTTCGACAAATAGTCACGATCCAGGTCAGGAAGGTGATGGGCTGTCCCTTGCACCTCTGTTTCCCTCTTCCCTACAGCTGCTGCTTACCCCTTAGTGAAACCTTTACGTGTGCACGCTGGACACACGTGCGCTGCCCAGTGGGCCAAGGGCGGCTTGTGTGTGCATGCGCCTGTGCACAAGTTTCAGCAAGGACTGTGCAAGGGAGGCGGCCAGCTTCCTTTCCACGCGCCACGGTCCACCTCTGGAGCAGAACCCTCCGCAGCTGCTCCTCCTCCGGCTCCACATCTGCACTGCTCTCCTTGTCCACGCTTGCGCAAGCCCCACCGTGAAAAGTGTCTGCCGAGGTGCCAGCGCGCCGTCGTGTCCTTTGCTGTAGAACGAGCTTTAATGTTCGGGGCCTGAGGAGGTGGACAAGGTGCCGTGTGGGCCCCGCGGGCTCCCCCGACCTGTGCCCTCCCGGATGGCTCTGAGCTGGGGCCAGGGGCCTGAGCGGAGGAAGAGGAGGAGGAGGAGCTGCGTGGTGTGACGATGCAGCTCCTGCCTGGGAGGAGGGAGTGATGCAGTCCCTCTTGGGAAAAGACCCCTGGACGTTTTACCCACAAGTACCGTCTGTTCAGGCAAGGTGCTTCAGGAAGCATTACTGAAAAAGTTTTGCCTCGAGTATGAGATGAGTTTCCAACTGGGAACATGCGGCACACGGTGCCAGGAGCAGCCGCAGCTTTGCTGCCGCCTCTTTGCTGGGGGAGAGTGGCAAAGGCTTCTGGCTCGGGACCGAGCGGAGCCTGTTGAGGCCCCGAAATCCGGATGCAAAGTGGTGAGCAGCATCCTGGAGGGAATTCTGCACACCCTCTTGCCAGAACCCTTGAGGGCTGCAGTGGAAAGTCCTGCAAAGGAGAGGGTGGCAGCGAAGGATCCATGGCTAGTTTTGAGCAGCAGGAAACAGACCTTCCCCTCTGTTCCTGGGGGACGGGCCAGGAAGAAGGGCTGGGTGGGCGACGAAGCCAGAGGCTGCCTCGGATCTCAGGAGGTTGGCCGTTCCTTACAGGCCGAGTGTGTGTGTGATGAACAGCCCATCCAATGATTTTCCATCCCCCCCCCACAAAGCGGTCCCCCCCACTCTTCCCCTCCCCTCCCATGACCCCCTCCCTTTGGGGCTTCCCCTCCCTTCTTCATACCACCCTGCATTGGATGAGTAAATGTTTCCTGTCAGTAATTACGATCATTAAGCGAAGATTGGATACATCTTTGCACAGTAATTTAAAATATGCATGAAAGTAAGAAGAAAAGAAAGGTTGTGTCAAGCCAGGCCGTTCGCTGTGCAGCATTCGCTTTGTGGTGAATTGCGTTCTCTCCATAGAACTCAAGGAACTTGCGCACACCGAGAGCCAGCGTGGTGCAGTGGGTAAGAGCTGGGACTGGGACTCAGGCGATCCGGGTTCGAGTCCCTGCTCGGCCATGGAGCCAACTGGGTGACTTTGGGCCAGGCACAGACTCTCAGGCCAACCTACCTCACAGGGGTGTTGTTGTGGGGATAAGATGGAGGAGGAGATGTAAGCTGCCTTGAGCCCTTTGTAGGAAAAGGGCAGGATATAAATCGATAGATAAATAAATAAAATATTCACTGGAATTTGTTCTCCTTTATTATTTAAGCATTTCTTACATTTATACACCGCCTCATAGCCCAGAGGGCTCTCTGGGCAGTTGACAGTAAAATAATTTGTTCTAACTTGCCCAAAAGGTGTCCGAGACCCAGCTGCTCATACCTGGCATTGTATTTGCTTCCAGTCTACGCTCAGTGGACTCAGCCAATGCAGCCATGTCGGCGTTCTTACATTACGCTTCGCCTCCACCTTTCTTCCTCCTGTGAGGAGCCCACAGGGTACCAGGGGTCTCACAGCGACCCCGTGGAATAGATGCGCCTGAGAGGAGGGGCCCTGCTCCCTGGGCCACCAGGTCACACGGGCTGTCAGACCACGCAGGGTGCCCCGTGCCGAGAAGGTGTCCCCCGAAGGCAGGCCGAACTTTGGCACTGGGCTGGCTCACACAAGCAAAGACCCATCATGGATGGCGGATTTACTGGAGTCATATCTTGCTCTCTTTGGGGTGGGGGGCATGGTGGGCTGCAGGGCATGCCAGCACCTGAATATTCAGTGCATTGCACTGCCTGTTGTGTCGTGCAGACCATTCTTTAACCCTCGCTTAACCCACAGCCCATGGATTCACACGACACGACAAACCACAGTCAGGCTGATATGTATATGTTGCAGCCCACCGGGGTTTCAATAAGCAACAGTGGGCGATTTTGGGGGTGCAAAGTGGATCCCCGAGGGAGGTTCCGGGAACCGGCTGATCCTGCTGAGGCCACTGATCCAGCAGGACATCAATATCAGCAAGCCCTGGTCATGCTGAGTTGCACCGCAAACACACCCCGTCTTGCAAGATGCCTCTGCTTTGGAAGCACCCTTCCACCCACTGTGCCCTGCATGAAGACGCGTGCTCCCGAAGCTTCAGCCTGAAGGCTGTGATAAGGGCGTGTGAGCATTTCATTTATGCCATGCACAAATGCACACATCATGCCAGCACAGCAGGCCATGCTCGCATCCCCAGATGCACGCAGGACAGCTTGCTCTCAGGAAATGCTCACCAATTCCCAAACTCGCATTCTGGCTCAAAAAATAGGCATGCTTACATTTTACTTCCGGGTGTGTGTGCATCTTTTGGGTATGATCCTTTGAAAACACATATTCTCCACATTCAAACGTGCACTTCCTCTTTCAACCAGAACGACTCACACACATGCACACAGATATGGGAAACGGGACCCGACAAGATGCAGGCCGGTGTTTGGAGAATCTGTGTGACTGAAAAATACTTGTGCACCAACCCCATCTACCCTGGGAGGCCTGACAGAGTCCAGGCCTGCCTTCTCCATGGCAGCTCCACTTCCAATCTCGGCCTCTACCTGCTGGTTACACAGGTGCTGCATCTTCTCCGCTGCTCCGGCCACTTCTGGATGCGGCTTTCTCCAGCCACAATACTGGTGGCCAACAGCCCTCCGCTTTGGGGTGCCACGTTTACTGACTCCAACCCCTGAGTAAGCTGAACTCTGAACTCTGCCTCTGAGGACTGTCCTAGGTGGCTCAATTGTTGGGGTGCCCCACTGTTACCCCACGAATGCCCATGTTCCTCTTCAGAACCAATTTAATGGTGTGAGAATGGCGTCTGCCCAACTCTGGCTCAGACCGTGGGAAGAGTCCAGGCAGAAGAGGGAAAAGCAGGGGCTCCCACCCCCTGAGCCCCGCATCTTGGGGTAAAGCACGTGAGGGCCCCCGAAGCAGAGTGGGACGGAGATGAGGCGCCTACGGAGGCGCCAGCCGTGAGGGGTAAGGGAGGCTCCCCCGCCAATGACATGCACTTTCGGGGTTGCTCCAAGGGGGATGCCATCAGCCCTGACAAAGCCAGCGTTAACCACCGTGGGGCCTGTTCCCCCCAGCACGCGCACAGGGGCTGACCTTCATCTAGCCCTGACTCCGCGGTGCCTCACTCCCCTGGGAGCCACCGCTTGGCTCCTCTCGCGTATTTCCCGCAATGCCTGTAGAAGTCTGCAAAGTGTCAACCTCAGCTTAGTTTTTAACCTGGAGTGATAGCTTTACTGATTTGCCACTTTACTACTCTTGTTAATGAATTTTTAATCTTCTTAATGACATTAAACACGGAAAGTAATTAAGGAAAACAAGTTTGAAACTGCTGACTTAAACCCTTTATTCAGAACTATTTAATGTAGAATTAATTTGATTTTGCCCATTATTCAAATGAACGCATTACCTTCCCAGGCATTGGCTTTTTCTTCTCTTCACCTCCCCAGCACTATTTTATTAAATATGTCATGCCGGAGAGTTTGCGCTTTTCCCTGGGATGCAGCCGTGAGTGCCGGCTGGCGTCTTGGCACTCCGAATCCAGCGGCAGGAAGGAGTCGTTAAGCCGCAGCAGCAGCCTGCCCAGAACGACAGGCCGGTGCCAGCTGGGCAGGTGCGCGGAGGAGCCGGCATCCTGGGGCTCCCAAACCGCCCCGCGAGCAGAGGCCAGAGGTGGCCGTCGCGAGGCGCCTGCGTGAACGCGAGCGGGGCAGGGGCGTGTGGCATGGAAGGCGGCGTGTGGCAAGGGAGCCGCCCGCCCCAGGCCAAGCTCTGGGCGGCCACGAGGTGCTCCGAAGCATCGGACGCGCCTTTCACTCCCCACCCCCCCACAGCCGCTCCCTGCCTTGCTTGCTTCTGCAAGAGAAGGGCAGAAGGAAATGTCGGCCAGATGTGATGACCGTGACGGCAAAGAAATACTCCGAACATCTGTGGTTTCACATTTTAAACCTGTTTACATCATAGCACTGCCCCGTCCACAGGCACAACATGGCGTTTACTTCCACAGACGGGATGCGCAAGACAGGTACTTGGGAACATGCATTCTTTTGGTGTAGAAAAGTAGCAAATAAATAAATAGACAGACAGATAGTGCGGTGAGTGTCTGTGATCTTGCTGCAGGTGTCCAGCTGGCCACCCTGGCTATAAAATGTTATTAAAAATCGCAAACAATGCTGTGGCCAGCCACATTACCCATCGCCCACTGCCCTCTGGATGCCCTTTGGGGACTTCCCGCACTGCGGGGTCCTGATCTCACCCTGAAGTCCAGACACTTCAACTGAATCTGGTAACTTACGATGAATCCTGCAAATCTCAGATTTTGTGTATTATCCTGGCACTGAAAAGATAACACTATTGGTGGCAGGCAGGTCCCTTTGGGGGCCACAGTGAGAAGGCCTCCACCCCTGTTGCCACCTTTCCAGCTTCCCTCTGAGGAGACGGCTGGAGGATGAACCCAGAGTATGGCCCGGTCCAGGCTGGGGGAGATGCCCCAACAGCCCCGAGCTGCGTTCGCCTTCGGGCATCCATCCCAGCACCTTGAATGCAGTGCAAACTATACTGGCAGAAAGCACAGGTGGGCCAGAATCAGTGTGACCTGTCTGGAGCTTCTTGTCCCACTATCAATCTGGCTGCCACCTTCAAAGGCAGCCCCATGCCGAGCACATTGCCGTAATCGAAGCAAGAGGTTGCCGGAGCATCGACAGCGGAAGCCAGGCTTCCCCCGTCGGGAGCATAGCTGGGCCACCAAGCAATGTTGGTCGAAGTCAGAGGCCAGCTGGGCTGCCAGGAACAAAGGCAGCTCCTGGAGAACCCCTGGCTGTGAATGGCTCCTTTGGGGAAAGTTCACTCGCACAGCCTGAACAGAAGATTGTACAAGCTGCTGGCCCATCAGAGCTGGCCATCTGCAGCCTCTTGTCTCCTCCCTTTGGCATCGGCTCGCCAGGTGTTGCTCGGACAAATAGCCGTCCCACAGCACTGCCCCGGCCCTTTGGCCAGGACCCCCTTGGCAGCTTTGGCTCCAGAATGTGGAGCCACACGACATCCAAAGCCTTCCAGGCCAGGGAGCGGAGAGGCCCCCTTGCATGTGCACAGAGGAACAACGGTGGACCACTCGAGTGGAGCTCCTCTGCAGTTCTCCCTACACAGGGATGAGGATGAAACATTTAGTGCATCGTCTGATACAAACCGGACTATTTTGCAATTCACAGACTAATGCAATGGAATGTCCTCATCCTTTGGTTTTTGAACATGTCCAAATTTTGCGATGCAGAGATTTGACTGAACAACGCGAACAAAAATACATGTCTTGGGGCGAGTGTGGTGGTGGTGGTGGGGAATCATGTGGGCCTTAAAGAAAACACGTATAAACAGATACAGAAATGGGACAGAACAAATTTCTCCTTGAAAAATGTAAACCTGAAAGAAGACAAGCAGGTTCTTCTGCCTCCAGCAAAAGGATTTGTGGCACAGAACAGTTTTAATACCAGGCTGAGCTCCTCTGGTGTGAACATGATTGGCTGCGGCTGCAAAGGAAGGCTTTGGATGAGGAAAAGGAGAACTGAGTGCTCACAATCCGGGAATCACTGGGAATGCACAGACCTCAGACTGGAAGATCTTTGCACATGGGAAGCTGTGCGTGCATGCGAGTGTGTGATGCATGGATAACCCTTTGATCTATACACCGCAGCATGGGAACCGTCAGTAACTGGTAAATAATGGGGTAATTCTGGCAATTACTGCAGCTAGTCAGTTGGCTTTGGCATTTATTGGTCTATTATAGCATTTGCTGACATTTCCCTTTAAAAAACTAAAATTACTTGCAAATGACAACACTGATCAAAATTCTGCCATTTCTCTGTTCTCTGTGCTCTTGCTGTTAGGCATGCCAGTAAAAGCCCAGAATTCTGTCATAGGAAGGAGATGAAAGAGCAAGCATAGGAAGACCATGTGCTGAGACAGGGAGTTGGGGACTAGTCTGGTTCTCAGTTTAATTCTGTGGAACGGGGCAGGTCTTCCAACGACCCTTTAGCCTGGAGTTGCTGCCTTTTGTCCACTCAGTTTTTAGACTCCAGCTGATGCTGCCATATCATATTATTACATTCTAGTGTTTGTTGTATTCTCCCCCACCTTTGTGAAAACCTAACATACAGTCATTTTTTCTACCCAATATTAATGCTGTTACATGATTAAGGAGTTCTTAGCTGATTAATCAGATGGGTTTTAGTAAATTAATTAGTAAAAGTGCCCATGAGAGAATGAAGGACTATATCCAGTTGTGACTTTGCCATAGCCGAAAGGTCGCAGGCAAGTCTGGCAGTGCTGACTTTGCACATCTTGCTGCCCAGTTAGCCGGGGCGAACCCTGTGGACCAGCAAGAGGGCTGGAGTGGGCAGGGCAGGGCAGGGCAGGGCAGCCGAAGTTGGACGCCCGATTGTGCAGGCAGAGATGCTTCCCAACCCTGGGCACAAACATTTAACTCTACAGCCCTGTTCTAGACGGTCCGTGCCTGTGTCTCAACAGGCTTGATCCAAGAGGAGAGGCTTCTCTCCCTTTTGTACAAGAGGAAATGCTTCTTGTACAGTGGCAACTGCTACCTCCCATTTTTAAATGCACCTGCACTTTTAAAAAACCAAATCTGCTATTTTTTTCAGTTGATCGAGGTTTTAAAAATTAGTATGACCAATGAATGAGTAGAAGTGGTAGCCATACTTAAATGCAGGGGCAGCACCGAAGTGAAGTAGCAAAGAGTTCTTAATGTTTTTCGGGGCTCCTTTGCCCTCAATTAGCAGGTTCCACTGCATTCTGCCTCTAATTGTTTCTGTTCAGCATAGCAAGGGCATTAATAATGAATTGCCCCAAATTAATTTCTGTTACCTGAAGGTAGGTAAACTTTGGTTTTATCTAATGTGTTTTATTGTCAAATTGTGCTATTTTGCCATTCCTCTAAGAAGAAAAGCAAATGAGAGGAAAAGAGTCATTAAATCCCTACCAGTCCCCAAAGAAACAGGAACTGAGTCATTCAGGGGCAGGTTATCGTTACTGCCTGTTACAGGCTGCCAGGACCCACGGGGACAAGTCATTTGCTTGCTCCAGCTGTAGACCCCCAAGCAGCTCAGTGTGGAGATAAGGCACACTGGAGCCCTGCCTGAGAGGCCCTCAAGGCCGTAAGCAGGGCCACTACAAGGGCAAGTACTTCACACAAAGGATGCTGGACAATTGGTGGATGCAAAGCTGGAAGAGGGGCAGGAAACTTAAGTCTGCACCCTGAGCAAGAGCCTTTAGGTTGGCTGAGCGACAGGGAGGCAACCAAAGCCAACGACTGAGAAACTAAGCCTCTCTGGGCTATGGAAGAGGGCGGGCCCTGCGGAAGGACTTGCACTGCCACACAGCATAGAACAGGAAGCCGCCTCAAGCAAAAGCCACAGGCAGGAAACTTCTAACTAACGTTGGAGAGGATCTTCACTGACTTGGCCAATATCTTATTCAGAGTTATAGTACGAGTTGGTGATGGGGATAAGCAAGGCTGGATAAGAGGGACCGTGTGGAGCAACTGTGCCAGTTCTGCTTTCCAGTTGCTGGAGGAAAAGCAGTGTCTCCTTGGCCTTAAAATAACTGCCGGCAACAGGCAGCAATCTGGAGCACAGGAGGGAGGGAGGGAGGGAGGAGATTGTACCCTGCATCTCGGGCCCCGGCGGCAAAGATAGTTCTCGCTCCCGCTCCAACAGCATCTCTCAGTGTGGACATTTATTCCCTTCCATCCCATTCCCTTCCATAACCTGTTTATTTATATTTATTTATTTGGAACATTTCCTGTGCAGAAAAATAGAGTGCTGCCTTGTGGATCTGGCATGGCAGCAGGGCAGGAGGGGATGCCAGGAACTTACAGCCCTGTCCAGGCATCCCTCCACCCCAGAGCACCAACCGCAGCTTCCCTGGAGGTGCCAAGAGCGCCGACATCAGGATGATGCGTGGCATTGTTGGACCTTGCGGTCCCTGAGTTGCGCTTGGACTGGTCACCCCAGCCTGACACAGGTGTGGCAGCCGAAGACCCGCGAGCTGGGTGGACTCGCTGTCTTTGCGGTCTGGGGGTGGGGCTGCCTGCAACCCTCCGGGATCTGGGCTGCGAAGGACGGCTCTGCGGCAATGGGGAGATCCCAGCGAAGGCCTCTCCACGGCACGGGGGCCGCCTGGGGCGTGGAACCTTTGCATGCTGCTGGCGACGGTGCCGGGACTCGCAGCAGACTCAAGCCCAAAAGCGACTCAGCCTGGAAAGAAAGATGGGCGTTGCTGCTCAGTTCCACCAGCATTTCTCCGAGAAAGTGTCTGGAGGTGGGACTGTGCAGGAAAAGCTCGCCTGCTTAAAAACAACCCCAAGCAGTAACTGCAGCTGCTGCCGGGGAGAAAGCTCCTTTCCGAAGCGCCTTCCATCCCAGTTTGACAGCTGGATTCGGGGAGTGAGAAGAGACATGCAGCAGAGAGCCTTGGTCCCCAGACGCTGCTTCTGAAGGCCAGGCCAGGGCATGGCTCCCCGGTGGAGAAGGCGGCCAATCCCTGCGAGGGGCCGCGAGCGAGGAGGGGCTTGTCTTTCCCAGCGGCACCTGCCAGGGCCCGTGGCTCACCGGGGGGATGGGGACTCAAGAGCCTGGAAGGGCATGTGTGGGGGGCAGCCTATAGGAATCGCCCCCCTCTGGAGGCTCCCTGCCCACCTGAGAGCCGGCCCGGAGTGTCCTGCGAGCGCCCGGAGCATCTCCAAGGCCTCCTCCAGGCGCGTCCCCCACGGTGGGTCTGAGGAGGGTGGCTAAGGTGCCTTCGCGGGGTGCCAGCCCTGCCTCCGTCCCTCGGCAAGAGCCTCCTGGCAGAGCGGGGGGGCCTGCCTTCCCACCCAGGGGAGTGAGCAGCCTCCACCCCTCCTGGTCCGGGATCGTCCGCTCTGCGCGGCTGTGGGCTTTTACAATGCTTTGTGTGTCGTGTCCTGTATGGTATCGTTGAGATTTTAATCTTTTGTAAAATGCTCAGAGAGCTTTGACTACTGGATGTTATAGAAATGTAAATCACCAGTTATTCCAATTATATTTCTGTAGTGGGAAGCAGATTTTTAAGATAATTTTAATACTCGGGCAGAAAAGCAATCAGCACACACAAGTAACAGGAGAGAGTGCGTCGGTGTAGCCCTCGTCTAGATGCTGAGATGACCTGGATTCCCCCGAAACCCTTCGCAGGCACCCACCAGCTTGCGCAGCGAGCACGCATAGGGAGGGGGCACGAGTCCATGAGTCCACGCCCCCGCCCTGCCCTGGGCTGCCTGGGCACGTGGGGGGCCGTCTCGAGGGCCGGTGTGTGGCTAGACCCTCTTCCAGGTGCCAGTGGCCTCAGGCAGGACTGTGTGCTGAACGGCCTGCAGCCAACACTTGGCCAGCAGATGAGGCGAGCGGGACATCCGCTGTGCCTGCCTCTTGGGCCACCTGGTGGGAGCAGCTCCCTTCGCACCGGCCTTTCCCTGCACCTCGTGCCTCCGCGCTTCCCCAGCTCCCTGTCTCCCAGCTTCCCAGCCTCTCTCGCGTTGTCCCAGCCCGTTGGCCTGCTCCTTTGTTGGCCCCTCCTTCCTGCAGCTTCATCAAGAGATGGCAGTGCTCCTTTCCTCCTGAGAAAGAATCACGGCCCCGTTATTATTTTTCATTTCATTTTCTACAGAATGTGGGTCTCGGCATCAACCATACAGCAGGGGAAGTGGTGCCTTCTCTTATCCTGGCACATACCATCCCTTCCTACCCACACTTGTCAGAAATATGGCGAGGAATTAATCTTCAAACATAGGAAACCATGAGAAGAAGTGAAAGAGAAATTATGTTTCTCTCCTCCGGCAAAGGGGGAGAGCAGGGTGGGTGGGTTCTCGCCGAGGAAGGGGCTGGTGGGGGAGGCAGGACGGTTGCTTTGTGTTATTGATTTAAACACACACACACACACACACACGCATCCCAGAGGCACCCAAAAGCACAGGGCAATGATTAATGTCCCCTCAGAAAAAGAAATTATATAGAATAAATTAAACTACTGTGGCAGCAAATTGAAAAATAAGGATGTAAATGAGGTTTGAATACTTAATATCTGAGAAGGGGAAGCTCGTCGGGGGCATGGCTGGAACGCGCGCGTTTGGGCAGGGACAGTGCGTGTCACTCCCGCGCAGAGAGAAGGACCGGCACGTGTGCAGGGAGGACCCGAGTCCAGCTCTGCCCAGCGCACGCCTCACTCCTCTCCATCGGGCAGGGCTTCCCCCTCGCGTTCCTGGCGGGGACGAGGGAGCGGCCCCAGCGCTCCGCCTGCCCCTGCCCGCGAGGCTTCTCACCAAGGCCCGCACGGGAGCTCTCAAGTGCCTTGCCAGCGGAGTGGGCCTCTCCGGAGGAGATGCCGGAGAAGAGCGTTGTCCCCACGGCCCACCTGCAGGCCCTGCTGTGGTGCCCTGCGCATCCCTTGCAAGAGAGGGGGATGGGGCTGGGAGCACAGGAGGGCCAGAGGGAGGTGGCCGCCCCAGGAAGGGGGCGTGGGGCTGCTGGGGGGCGGTGCAGGAGGTGTTGCCCGGTCTGCCAAGGGAGAGGTGTCCCCCTGTTCACCAGCAGAGCTGGCCACCTGGCTCCTCCACGGCGGCACTGCGGGGGGGTGGGATTCCTGGCCCGATCCTAACTTGTCCCGGCAACACGAGATTGTCCTCCAGGCCAAAGCGCTCTGGGTGATCCTGAGATGGGGAATGAAATCGCGGGGCCTCCGACAAAGGTAGGGCTTCTGTTACGCACACATGGACTGGATAAACCCAGTATGTGGCCGTTGTGAAGGGGAGCTTGCCTTTCTCCATGGCTGAAATGACTCTGCCATGGAACCAGCCAGGGGGAGGCAATTCTGGGCTGAGTCCCAGGCAGTGTTGCCCAGGACAGAGGACGGGATGCCAGTGCGGTTGAACCTGCTGGAGCCGGTGCCCTCGGAGAAATCAGTTCCGCCATCTGGAGGAGCGCCTGTCTCCAGATATAGCAACCCAACCACGGAGGTCGTCCGTCCCCCAAGGCCCTTCTTGGTATTCCTCCACCAATGAAGTAAAAGGGAAGGTGGCCAAGAGTGGGGCCTTTTCCCTCATCACACCCCAGCTGTGGAACATGCTCCCCTCTGAGGTCCAGCTGATGTTGTGTCGTTATTCCTTTCGACACCAGTTAGAAACATGTCTTTTTCTGCCATCATTTTGGCTTAATGGTTTTACTGAGTTTGTGTTGCTATCTGTTGCTACCTGCACCAGTTTTTTTTAATCTTTTGTACCCTATTTAATTTGTTTAAATGTACTTTATTTTTATTAAGATTATTTTAAAGACTTTAACTTGTTGATTGTGCTGGAAAGCCAGGCGCATCAAACCATAGGGGTGCATTCAGCAAGGTGCTTAGTCCTGGGCTGGTGCTCTTCCAGCCTTGGAAGAGGAGGCTGGGGGATTGCTCTCCCGGTATGCAGGTGACTCAGAATTGGGCAGAATCCTAATACCTTAGAAGCCAGTAGCATCGTGCAAAAGGGGCCTGTCAGAAAATAACAGGAAGAGGCCAGTGTGGAGTTCTTCGTTTGGGAGACAGGAACCAAAAGCACGGGAGCGCGCCAAGCTGTTCCTTTGCGGGCTGCCAAGCTCCAGGACTGGCAATGGTGCAAGAGGCAGCCCGGCCCCATCTGTTCCCCTGCTGTCTCTGAGCAGCTGTCCAAGCACAAGCGCCCTGCTGGATGACCGGTCGCCCTCTCTGTGCATATCGTCCCCCTCTGTCCCAGATGCTTTTTGGTAGCACGGAAAATGTGCCTTTCCTGGTTGCTGAAGGAATCTCCTCCCACATCGGAGCATGATCTGACCTCGGGGGAATATTCCGGGCAGGGGACGGCCAGGGGCAGCAGCGCCCCCACCGCCTTCTCAAATTTCTGTCTCGCAGCCGTGTCTCCCCACCCACTTGGCTCCAAAGTAGGTGCAAGGCACCACCTGTGTGGATTGGGATCTGTAATTGTCTAGCATTTAAACCTTTTGTTAATGCTGATTATCTTCCATTGTTTATTTTGGAACTCTGGTCATCTGTTCCAGCTCTGATGCAGATGATTAGTCATTTTGGATCTTTATCCAGATATTGTAGTAACTGGTCAAAGTCTGGACTGATGTTGACTGCTTTTGCCCAGAGTTTATTACTTATTTAAGAATATTAGTCCCTGGAGATTTATGTCAAGAGATTAAGCTACATTTAAGTAAGCTTATCAATGAAATTTCACAGGATATTTACAGATGAACAAAGAACAGTGGAATTGAAGTCCAAACTCCCTGCGAAGTGCAGGACTCCAAGTTCAAGCATCCTTCTCAGATGGTTGTCCAGCCGAAAGACTGCGGTGTGGGAGAGCCCAGCACCTCCCGAGGTCATTTTCTCCATTGTTATAGTGATCTGACAGGAAAAATTTCTGGATATTCAGGGAGAACCTGGCTGCCTGTAACTCGAGCCTGTTATTCCATGTCCTGCACTCTG
Source organism: Varanus komodoensis (assembly GCF_004798865.1). Classification (NCBI taxonomy): domain Eukaryota; kingdom Metazoa; phylum Chordata; class Lepidosauria; order Squamata; family Varanidae; genus Varanus; species Varanus komodoensis. Next base: position 1,234,243 of record NW_025335317.1, read on the forward strand.
GGATGATGGAGAAGAGATCCTGGCTCTCCTCTATGAGGCAGCCCTTCAAGTATTTGAAAAGTAGGAGCACGTCTCCTCTCAGTCTTCTCTTCCACAGGCTAAACATGCCCGGCTCCCTCAGTCCTGCTGTCAACTTACACTCAAGAGGGTGGTCTGGCCTCCCTGGCCTCCCTTCATGTCAACAGACCCATTGTTGATCTGGACTAAATGTTGGACTTTTCTGCCCAGACTGCCAGACTTTTCACCCTGGCTAGGTTTGGGAGCGTCTTCTCGGACTCTCTCCCCAAAAGCTCTTGTGATGCCAAAAGAAACTGGGTGCTAAGGACAGCGAGAGTTGTGTGGCACACCCTTGCACAGTCGTTTTTGCATGGGCGTTAAACTTATGGGGAAATCCAGACCTGGAGATTTGGGAGAAAACACTCGCCTGGTGGACCCGGATGGACCCGTTTGGATAATTGCTACTTTGGCTCAGTCTTGATGACAATGTGCTGCCCTTGATCCACATAATTTGCCAGCTGAGGTTGAATGGCGATGCTCACAACTGGAACACGTGCTCGGATCCAGACCTGCTACTCTGGCCGCTCCAGAAGCGCCTTTTTAGTGGAAATGTTGGTTGAGGCTGCATAGTTACTCTGGCTCACAGCCATGTTTGTAACCACCTGGTGCTGATGGTCACAGGGGCCTAGGGAAGGATGGAGTGATGAACCGGAGCACCTTCACTTCACCTCAGTGCAGTGTTTCCTTTGGAGGAGGGATCTCAGGTTACATGGGATTTGGCCAAGCAAAGGATGCCTCAGGTATATCAGATGCCACCACCTCTTTTCAATACAGGCTTAATTAAACCGGACCTTTGTCACAGATGCCACGGAGTGAATGCTTCTCTTGCTTGTACGTTTTGGCGATGCACGGGGGCTGCTTGCTTTGGAAGAAGGTAATAATAGAGTAAAAGTTATGCTGGAGTTGTTAAAATATTTGCAGATATGCATATCCTCAACTCTCTGCCTGTCTCTTGGAACTTAATGAAAGGTCAGCATAAATGGGTTTTCTGTGCCCTTTTAACAGCCCAAAGACTAATATTTTTATTTTCCTGGTAGTCTAACTGTTAGAATGATTTTATATCTGATTATAGATTATGCCTTTTATGGCAATGTGGTTTCTGTGATGGTTAACATTGGCGTGGTTTCACTTGGTAAGCCGTTGGATTTTAATATTGTTATATCAGTGTGTTACTGTATATTGTTATTTTATCTGATTGCATATTTTCATTTGCAACCCACCCAGGGAGCCTTGTGGCTAATGGGCGAGGATAAAAATCTAATGAATGAATGAATGAATGAACAACATTGCAGCATGAATGAATGGCAACCTGCAGTGACGCACTGGGCTGGTGGCCGGAGGACGCCCAGTGCGGAGGAGGCGGTTTGCAAAGGGGCATTTGGGCTCCCTTCGCCGAAGCCTGCGCATCGTGATCTCCGGTGGGAGCAGAGTGTCTTCTTAGTCCTAAAATACGCAGGATGCACGGCATGTTTTGCTTTCCCCTTTTGCTTCGCTGTCTGGGCTTTGGCCCTGATTCTGAAACTGACAGTGCGCTGTGATCGGTAGCATCATGCTGCCTTCGTGTCTCGCCCTTTTCCTTCACGCGAGGAACGCGCAGCGGCAAACATGGTGCCGTGCTCTCCTTCCAGCAACCACCCTGTGAGGTAGGCCAGCCTGGGCTTGAATGGTCGCCCCGGGACCTTCAAGGCCGAGGGGGAATTAGCACGGCGACTGCGCCTCTCAGTGCAAGAGCTGCACCAGCTGGCCTCCTGCTGTTTGCTTCCGACGCCCTTCTCACGCCATGCGGGGCGGTGCTTTGCCCCAGCTCTTCCGAACGGATGTCACCGTCCTCTCCCTTTTCTCTCAAATACTTGCCACTTTTGCCATTGGCCTGGATACATATAATTGCTCCCCAAAGCTGAGTTCCCAGGGGGAAGAAGAGACAGTGCATCTCCCGCCCAAAGTGATACACGAAGGAATTTGTAGCTGGTGCCCTGTTAAGCTGCCAACTTCATTTGTGCATTTTCTGGGCAAAGTAGCCATTGGCTAGCTTATCAAAAGTGCGGCAGATTGTCTTTGCAGTTCTGGTCTGTCCACCTTTGCTCAGAATGATGATTCAGTTGATTTCCTTTTGGAAAGGAAAAGGATACTGAGCAAAGCTCTACCATCAATTTCCTGAAGTTGTCTGAGGGAGCCATAGGGGGGCAGTTCATGTCCTGCAGGAAGTACACACACACCACAAGTTGAGGGGCACAAATGCTATTTCTCTCAATAAGTAGCAAGCTGGGATCCACAAGCAATTTGCATGCACAGCAGCTGTAATCGATCAGCCACCAGCTGGGGAGGGCGCCTTCCCCCTTGCCCTGCTCTGGGTCCGGCCGGCAAGGCTCTTGGTCCTTCACATGCACACATCACTCTGATCTAAGGTTTTGATGAGCGATATGAATTCTTAAAAAGTGAAAAAAATCTTCCTTCTTTCTCTAGAGCTGTTTTCCAGTCACTGAAACCGCCGACGCAGAGAGACAATTCCCTCTCTTCCCGCTCTGCGAATATTCTGCAAGGGGAGCGGAAAATGCCTGCAATGGAAAGCAAGTGTTCTCACCAGGGGTGGTCCCTCGAACGGATTACTAATATTGCTCCCCACCTGGGATTGGGAAGAGACACAGACTGTGCGCTGCCCAGATGTTCGGGGCACTTGCAACATTTTCCCTACAAACCTGATTTCCGGATTGAGCACCTGGCACTCCTGTGCTGGCCCAGACCGAGTAGCAAAGCCTGAGAGTTCTTGAGAACCAAGCCTTCTCTGAAAATCCCACCCAAGCTAGAGGAGGGGAAGGGCGCCAGGATGCTACTGGCTCGCCACCGGGCACCTTGTGCCATGCCCTCAACGGAGAGAAGGGCACCCAAATAAAGCACAGCCGATTCTTCCGTTGTACCATAAACACCACTCTGTGGACCGAAGTCCATGCCTGCTGTGCCCCAAATCAAGGCCAAAGCCTGCCGGAATGGGTGGGCACCCAGGGAATGCCTCCGGCGAACTGCCCAGTGCGTTGGCTCTTCTGCAGTGCAGAAATGCAACATGCACGCCAACCGTTGCCTGGTTCTGTCTCCCCAGGAGAAAGGCCAGCGCGACCTGCAGCAAAGCTCTCTGTGAGAATGAAACGACGACGCTAGAATGCCTGGCTTTATTTTAGAAACACAGGAAGGGCCCTGCGGGATGTAGGATTTGCCAGGCTGCCAGCTGGGAAGAGGCAGGGTTGGGCTTTGCCGGGCTTTGTGGCACTCTCCGTGTTCCAGGTGTGCCGGCCGATCAGAGAAGGTCAGGGAGCCCTGGCTTTGCTGAGCGTGCGCCAGCCCGGACCGGCCTCCTCCGGGGCCCACGCGTGGATTCGACCTTTGCCGTGTGCTGGGGGGCCCTCGGCGGCAGCAGCCGCAGCAAGTCGGAGGGCCTCTTGGCAGGCTGTGGCTGGGAGAGGACCGGAAGGGGACGCGGGGTGTGGCACTTTCCGCAGAGCCCCTGGGGCCTGCCCTCGGGTGCCAGCTTGGGGGGAAGCACAGGGGACGCAAGGGGGGGGGCTTTCTTGGAGGTGGCCCCCATCTCTGGAAGAACCCCCCCCCCACTGCGGCCTGGCGGGCAGCGAATTTGTCATAGAGGGCTAAGACAGCCCGCCAAGCTGGACTGTGAAAGACTCACCTGGGGCTGGAGGGGATTGCCTTCCTGAGTCTCTCCTTGTTATTGTTTGGTTTTACCTTTTTTTAGATTTTTGTAACTTTTTATGTCTTTTTGATTTTATATTTTAAATGTTTGTACTATAATATTTGCACTGCATAAATATTTTAATTATTTAATTTAAATAATTAAAACATTTTATTTTAATTTTTAGTTTTATGGACTCTTGTAAACCACCCAGAAAGATTCACCTGTGGAATGGTATAGAAATGAAAGTAGTTAAAAAGCTCCTGGTGGAGGGATGGACTGTCCTTGCTATTGTACAGTTTTAATTGTTTGAAGAAAAAATCACATATTTTTCTTGTTGTATTGTTTACTAAATGTGTAACAATTTGTAAACAATTTGTATTGTTTACTAAATGTGTGTATGTTATGAATTTTGTTTTTAATTGATTTAATAAAGATAAAAATTAAAAGAAATGACAACAATAACAATTCTGTACTCAAACGGATTTTGTTGTCAATATTGATTCCCAAAATTGCATAATTTTTGCAGACTTGAGAGAGGTTAATATTATTATTATTCGGCTTCTGTCTCTTTTCAATATTTTAAGTCTTTGCAGTGCTGCAAGTTTGTCTTCTAGGGCTCATTTTTATTTTATATTGCAGTCTTGACTTTTTACATTTGTATACTGCATTTTATACTGCATTTTCTGCTTTGAATTGGTTTTGATGGTTGTGAACTGCCCGGAGTGCTTTGGCTGCGGGAACGGCATTTGTACACTGGCAGGGTTTCGCTTTGCTTTTGCAACTTGTGCACGGAAAGGGAGGGGAGAAGGGGCGGGGGCAAGCGAGGCATGGGGCATTTCAAGAGGGCTTTGCACGGAGCGGTCAGGAGGGCGGCAGGCCTGAGCCCTTCCTTTCGGCACGTCGGCCTGGTCCTGCGCCTCTTCTGGCCGCAAACTCGAGCTGCAGGGCTGGCCTGCCTGGTGCACGAGTTCACACACAGACTGGCTTGAGGGTGAACACCTGCAAGGTGCAGCACCATATTACGCATGTGGTTGACTTCCCTGGGTGGGGGACAAAGGCTGTGGCTCTGAATGGAGAAATCACCCCGGGGCACCGGGCTGCGCAGGCCTTCTGTGAGCATCGGCAGAAGCGGCGAGGGTGAGAGCCGCTCTCCGGGCAAAGGTCTCCGGAAACGAGGCTGCTGGGGGACGTGGAAGAGGTGGCGCTGGCGGAGACTGGAGCCCTCGTCCAGGCACCGTGGCTCCTGGGCCACGCTGCCATGTGGGGTGGAAGCACCGTGGTGCGAAGGAGACCCACACGCACCCGGATGCGTGGGGCAGGAGCAAGGGAGGAGCAGGGTGCCAGAAGGAATGGGAGAGGAAAGAGCGAGACAAGGAGAGGCCAGGAGCGGCTCCCCCGTAAATCTGGGCTGCCCACCTGGCTTCACGGAGGCAGAGGGAGAGGGGAGGAATGGTCCCACGGAGGCACTGGGGCTTTGGCTGAGCAGGAGTGGGGGGCTGGCAGGAAGCGCCTCCCTCCACCCGTCCACCGCCACCACCAAGCCTGGGCTCTCTGCCCGACCCAAGGGGCGCTGGCTCCTGTTTGCCAGAGAGCTGCCAGGGCGGGTGCTGCCGCCTCTCCTCTGGCCAGGTGCCGGTGTCGCCTCCTGCCTCCCCTTCTAGCTTCCTGCCGGCCGCGTCCCGCCAGCTTCTCTGCCTTGCCCTTCCCGTCTGCCTGCCTTCCACTCTGGCTGCACTGGCACTTCGCTCCTTTCTCCCCCACAGACATCTCACACACACACGCCAAATCTCCCTCGCTCTGTCTCCATCTTCCTATGTATACTTGCGTGCTCTTTCAAGCACTCTCCTCTTCTGTCTTTTCTGTTCATATATATTTAGTATTTATTTACAAGCTTGATTTTTTTCCCCCTGGATGTGAAGCCAGGCATGTACAGAAATCCTTAAGATGCTATAAAGCTGCTGAGGTATAAAATGGAAAGTGCTTACCCTGCCTGTACAGAAATATCTCACTGCATGGCGACGGAAGCCACCCGAGCTGGGCACAGTAAATCTCACGGAGTTTAGCCTGTTTGTTTACGCCGTGATGGGGCGATGGAGAGATGGAGGGCTCTGCCTGCCCGTCAAGCCGCCATGCGTGTGGGCCGGGGTCGGAGGGGCCCCGCAGGAATGCGGAAGCCCCTGCCTTGCCCACGGGCCTCCCCATCGGGCCGGTCACCCGGGTGGCACCTTTCGCTCTCCGCCAGAGCAATCGTTAACCCTTTCTGAGCCAGCGAGCGACCCAATGCCCTTCCTCAGGCTGCTGCCCAGCGGCCCGAGGGAAGTGGCGAAAGTGGGCTTCTGCTCCAGGGCGTAGCCTGCAGAATCCCTGCCTGCGTGCCCACCTTCGGAGGGCAGGTTCTGACTGGGCCATTGAGCCACCTGTTGGAAGCATGCATGGTGGGGAACTGGAGCGCGCCCCGCTGCCGGGTGGGCGTCTGCTCTGATTTCAGAGCTGCAGGGAACAGCCTGAAGGCCAGAGGGGAAGGCCAACCGGCACTGTGGCCAAGGGGAAAGTGGGCGCAGGAGGAAAGTGCACAGCGGCTGCAGACCTCTCCCTCCTCCTCCTCCTCCTCTGCAAAGGAGGCGTGAACACAGATTAAGGATGTGGTCCAGATCGAGTCATAGCTGGAGCAGACCCACTGAAGTCAATGGGCCTTCAGTCTGCCATTCATTCTCACTGATTTCACTGGGACCCGCCATACTGGGTCAACTCTGGAGCGGAACTTTTGCCTTCTGAAGCTCCCGGTGCGAGGCAAATGGGGGCAGGGGAGCCTCTGAGAGAGAAGGGAGCTGCTCCTGCCCAGCTCTGCCGGAGCCCACGGGCTTGTTCCAGGGAAGAAGCAATTTGTTGGAGGAGGCGGGCATCCCAGCGCCTGGGCACAGGTCCAGCACGCGCACAAGATTCCCGGGCAATTTAGGTTGAAATTTTAGGTTGAAAATTTTTATTTAAATAAAAACATACTACAAAACAGGGCTAGCTCTGCCCCAGGAAGGAAGAACGTGGCCAGAGGAGGAGGTCTCCTTTCCCACCCCACTGTGCTATGACCACCCTCTGCCATGCGTGGGGCGGCCTCTTGCCTCTTCAGCCAGGAAGGGGCCTCCTATGCCCGCCCTTGCTGGAGGGGAGGGGGCAATCCAGGGGCCACATCTGGCCTCCGGGCTTCCTCAGGTGGCCACAACCCTTCCCCCAGCCACCCTTTGTCCGCTGGTCTCCCAGCATTCCCGCAGTTCTTTCTCCCATCACAAAAGGCGGAACGGGTGATGCTGAACAGGGCTGGTGCTGGGGCTTTTTGGCACCACTCCTCTTGCACGAGCCCCACTTGCAAACAGAGTGTGGACCCGGGAGCCCTCCGGCTGAAGGGGGCCCCCACCCCACCTGCCTGCGCTGGGTCCCGGAGGGGCCATTCCTCCTGGAAAGAGCCAGTGAGGCTGCGAGGGGCCCTCTCCCAGCTTCGGGGCCTTGGGCAGCTGCCCAAGCTGTCAGGGGGCTGAGAGCAATCCTGCCCAGACATGAGACAGCGCACCAGCCCTCCCCGGCAATTTCCTTGGTCAAACGCGCCCGTCTTCCCCCGCCAGCCCCCGCCGTGGCTCTTTGCGAGATGGGGAAGGGTGTCAGGAAGATCCGGAGGTCAGGGTTGCCGTGGCACGAGGAGCGGGCCCGAGACAGCTGCACAGAAGGGGACGGTGAACTTCTAAATGTCCTGCGCGCTCTACATATTGTGAAAAAAGCTGTTGCATTCATCAATGTCAGGCACAGAGTTTGAATAAATTTGAATGCACTCAAGCGTGTTCCCTGCAGCTTTCTATAATATCACTTTCCAGTTTGAATATTTCACTTAGTTTTTTTTCAAACTTCTTTTTATCCACCTTTTCATCTCCCTTCCCTCTTCCACCCCCACCCCCACAGGCTTCACCAGAGGGTCTGCAGGTGCTCATCCCTCCCGGCCCTGCCCGAGCGGGTCAGCCAGATCGCACTGCCGGGGCCCCCACCTGCAGGTTCCTTTTGCTTTCCCCTCTTTGGTTCCCCTTTGGGGCGGCAGGGAATTAACCTCGCAGGAGACAAAGGCAGCGAGTGCCTCCCAGAGGCGAGGGGCCAGGAGGGCCCCTCCATGCCAGGTGCTCTGACCTTCCCTCGGCTCGTGATGCAATGCAAGCGGCACAGACTGGGGGTGCCCTCGATTTCTCTCCCGCGTGCCTTCCATCATTAAGTGCAGGGACTCAGTGGCCCATTCTAGGCCTTTTGATGGGAATGCTGAGCCTCCCGGGCCTCGTCCAGCCATCTGAGTCCGAGCGAGAGCAGTCCCTTGCAAGGTGCCCCAAATAAGGGCCGCTTCACCCTCCGCACATCCTTAAAGCGGACCCCCAAACGCACGAGGCCCACGCACAAAATCCCACTTCACGCCATCATGCTTTAGCCTCGGCTTGGCTTGCCCCCCTCACGCACGCGGGACTTTGGGGAAAGCGCGCAGGGAGGGCACCTGTGCAAGGAGAGATGATGGAGGATTCGATGGGTGGAGGTGGCGTGTTGCTTACTGTGCTCTCATCCCATGCCCAGAGGTTTGCCTTTGGAACCTGTGTCAAGGAAAGATGTGGAAAAGAGGTGCAGAGCGGGTCATTTTGGCTGATGAGCAGGGACCAGACTGAACAGCCAACTCAGGGCACTGCTGCTGGTGCCGAGCATTTCCCTCTCTCTCATCAGGAAAGCTCTCGAACGGTGTGCCTGCATCTCTCACTGGCTCTCCCCTCTCCGTTTTTGATTTATATCCTATTACTTTGCCTGCTTGTGCCTTGCAGACATGAATCCCCCCCTCCCCAACATTCTGCATGGTGCAACCACATCAAAAGCTTGGATAAAGCAATAGTGGCGGGTAGACCTGTAGGGCTGCCTTCATATTTTCAGAAGATACAGACATCAATTAAAACACTTCACAAGGTCTGATCCTTCGTTATTAGCAACATTACTACTGCCACACCTCTCGCATTAAGTGCCTCTCACCAGGCAGAGCAGGGACTGTTGGTCACACGGTTGCGCAACGCTCCGGCGAAGGCCACCAGCGGAGGCCCGTGCGAGGTGCCTGGGAAGCACCGGGGGCCCGTGCTGGGCCTGTGGCACAAGAGGGCGCACATGGGGATCAAGCGTCGCTGCACAAGATCCAGGGGTCTTGGCTGGGGTCTGCCAGGCATAACGCCCCTCTTCCTCACTAGAAGGCTCGAACCGTTAAGCATTTCTCCTCTGACCTCTCCAAGCATCTATGACCCTAAAGAAGAAATTTACTGCAAACCCAAATTTGCAAACCCAAATTTCAACATCCAGACTTTCAAGATGTGAACGCGGTATTGGAGACACACATCTTCACGCTCAAAATTTGCATTTGCGGGGAACTTGCTCTCCTCTGCCAGAGCCGTCTCAGCTCCAGTGCAAGGCCAGGCGGACGCGAGTGTGGCTGGCCGCTCCGTGCAAATGTTCAGGACGCACGTTGAGCCAGCTGATGCCTGGCAAAGAGCCTCTCAGCTCAGCTGGGCACAGCTCTGATGGTGGCTTTCCAAAGAGTCTGAGCACGCAGCCGCTCCGGCACCGTGTGCTGCAGGAGAGGCACTTCCAACGATCCCTCTCCCTCCACTGTGGGGAGCACGCGGTGGGCAGGGTTCATTCCTGCACACGCTGGATTTGCCTTGCAGGCCGCAGGCGATGTGCTCCCGGCAGGTCGCATCCTGATGGGCAGTGCTCTGCCTGTGGCACTCTGGGAAGGCCAGTCTGCCTCCCCAGCTCAAATGCAGCCAGCGGGGATTTGCTCGGTCCCCTTGATCAGCGGTGTCCATCCAGTGCAGGAGGATGAGGCCAGTGGCAAGCCATTTAAGGCGGTTCCTTACCAGAACAGAGAGACCCCATGGCTCCGGCCAAGCCGACAGCACAGGCAGAGTTTGCCCGATACCCTGAAGCTTCGTCCTCTTGCATCCCATTCCCCTTCTGGCCTCCGGCTGGCCCACACGCTCCTGGGCCTCGGAGGGCCTCTGCAGCCCCAGTTCTTGCACCTGCTCCTCAGTCCTCCGCTCCAGCACCTTCTCCCCGTTTCACTCCAGCCACCGCCTCTCGTCTTCTGGGGCCTTTCTCTCTTTCGCCTGCGCCGTCCCGCGGTTGCGCCCTTCCACCCAGAGGGCAGTGCTGGTTGGCAGGTTTTCCATAACCTCCCTACTGCTTCTTGCACTGCAAAGCTGTTCTTGAAAACTGCTGGCAAAGTGTAGCTACCCATTTTCTAGCGGAAATGAGAGAGTGAGTGTATTCGCACCACACTGATCCATGGTGTCACGCAAGGATTACAAGAATGTTATTTCCCCTTGTTAAGCCCCTGGACTTGTCCTGTATATCCCGCCAAATGCAGGTGTAATTTTCATTGAACTTCAAGACTCATCCTGTCTGTACCCCAAAATTCAAGTGTATTTTTCAGGCAAAGCCTGCATAGTGCTGAGAATGTTCACACGACGTATTCATTATTTATTTTATTTATTTATTTAGGAAGCTTTTATGCCGCCCCATTTGCCGAAGCCTCGGGGCGGCTCACATCAATCAATAAATAATCACAATATAAAAACAATATAATTTGAGTCGACCTGGCCAAGGATATAAAATAAATAAATAATATTAATGATTAAATTAACAATCAAAATGACATTTAAATAAAAAGGTCATTAGACAAATGCAAAATACACACTTTAGAAAAACGTCCATTTTCACACTGAGGGACGGCACAGCTGCAGCGGAGCTGCCTCCCCGCCAGACTGCCTCAACAGGTATAGGATATTTTGCTGGGGCCAGGGAGCGGGTCCCGGTTCTGCATTCACACACAACACTTAGACAGGAAAGGAAGGTTTACTAAGCAGAAAGTGCAGAGAAGGCACAAGCTTTAGCCCAATATTGTGCAGACAACAAATAGCGCTGTTGCAGCCCAGTCTTGCTCTCTGCTTCTAAAGAGATAAAGAATTTCCTGCCTAGCAGAGAGAAGGAAGAGAAAGGGGTCCACTGCCTGTTCATGGGGGGGGGGGCTTCTGGCAGCAGTCTGGGGGGGCCCCCACAGGGCAGGCCTATGCTCAGCACTTGCCTCCCTCCTCCCACCATTGCAGCGCACGTCCCGCCTTGCGTCCAGAGCCTGCGTGAGCCTCTTCGCTGAGTCCCTGGTCCGTGTTCTGCCTCTCCCTGGACACATGCCTAGGAGCAGGACGTGTTTCCCAGGCTCGTGCTGATTGTGGGGAGCTTGCTTGCTTGCTTTTCTCTGGCTCGCTTCTGGATGACCTGAACAAAGGGGTGCGCTCTTGGTCCGTGTGGACGAGGCGGTTTCCAGGCGCCTCAGAATAACGGGGCACCCCCCCCCCCGCAGGGCTGCTTTGCCTAATCTCTTTCGGGGAAAGCCTGGCCTTTGCTCCGCAGGAACTCCAGTGCCCATGCTCCACTCACGCTGGCTAGCCCAGGGCCAGTGGCCCCTCTGCCTGAGCTCAAGCTTGCCCAACGTGGCCCACGGCCTGCGGCCCCCTCTGGCCTGGGACCCTGCGGTTATGGGGCCACGACTGGGAGACACACGTACTACAAGTCCTGCCCATTACTGGGAATCCCAGCAAGACACACTGCCGTGCCTTGTCATGTCCAAAGGCTAAATTCTGAAGGACCTCCAGGCGCCCCTCGGGACCCCTGGCCACTTGGCCTGCTCCACAGAGAGAGGAGACCATCCAAGTGCCCCCTTGCCACCCCTCCTGTCCTCTGCCTGGCACCAAGGGTACTAAGCCCGGCATTTTGCAAAATGTGCCTTTCTCTAGAGGCGGCAAGTCTTCAGTTATCCAGAACCGGAGATGGCAAAAGGAAAGTGCGGGTGGTGGGAGGGGCTCAGTGCAAAGTCCTCTTCCGGACATCCACACGCTTTGCTACGATCTCCTCGCCCCGCGTGCACGTGCAGAGCGGCACGCCAGGACAGTGCGCACGGATGCGGTACCCCAAAGAGGCCCCCAGGCCGCTCGGCTCCCCAGCCCAGTTTGCGCCCCCGGTGCGGCCCCCTTGGGACCTCTGCCTCAGCCCGAGGCGGGGGAGGAGGCAGGGCGAGGCGTGCGCATCCCACACAGGCACGCTGGCTTTTAAGCACTGGTTTTCGTTGCCTGGGGGAGTTTTGAGGGAGCGCGTGTCTCTCAGGCACATGGCAGCCCTGACTGGGTAACGGTGCAGAACGGAAAGTGTTGTCTATTAGGTAGGGAGACTGGTTAATACAAAGAGTTGTTGGTAATAACAATGTCCTTTCAGTGGTGACAGAGACAAAGCACCTGCGTGCGGTGTCTACCACTGCGTGGAGCGACTGATGGTCGGAGGGAAGCATTGGCGAGCATTTGAATTTCACATCCAGAGAGAGTCGGCCTATCATTAAAAAACCCTAATTTCAGTGTCAGGTGGAGTTCCAGGAAATCGATCATGATGTCAGCAGACACCGGCTCTTCCTTGCTGCCTCACCTCCAAGTCAGCCTTGGGGTTTCCAATTAAACTTGCAGGATGGATCTGGAGGGCCGGGCCAGCTGTGGCCCAGGGAGCATCTTCCGGGGATGGACGGGACCAGGTGGAGGGCCGCCTGGGCGTGGACTCAGCGGCCTTGGCCCAGCAGAGAAAGCCAGCACGCTGCACCCGAGGGGCTTCCGGTGGAGCCGAGTGCAGGGTCCTGGCCCTCTGGTCCTGCAGTCCATCCCCGCCCGAGCTTCGCCCACTAACGGACCGCTCTGGTTGCACAAATGTATTTTAGAAATAGGCTTCCGCTGCTTCCTCAGGTGCACTGCCTTTGATTCCTCGGGAGGAGTTTTTGACACTTGGTAAACTTCAGCAGGAAACTGCAAACTGGGTTTACCATCTGACTCTGATTGTCCTTTATTTTATTTTATTTTATTTTATTTTATTTTGGTAATAAGTTTTATTTGAAATTATAATCCTAAAAACAAAGAAAAACTAAAAACAACATCAATCATCAAAAACATCAGGCCTGCTGGGTCAGCCCCTACATTTTTTTCCATTTATGATAACTTAGAAACATATTTAAATCTATATGAAGTCCCATTTCTCTAGCCAATAATAAAAAGAGTCCCAAGTTTGATAGAAGTCAGTATCTTCTTTCTCCTTCAATGATTAAGTCAATCTATCCATTTCATCTTCATTTTAGATGTCGAGAACTCGGACTAGCCCAAGAGTCACTTTGGATTCATGGCCGCGCCAGTCTGTCCCCCAGCTATTTAAGGTACACCTGCCAGAAGACGCTTTCCCCGGCGGTCCCAACGAGCCATGCGGCAAGCGGACTCACTCCAGGTCCGCCAGCCCCTGGGCTACATGGAACCCGTGCTCCGTCTCGGGCCAGCCTGGCACGGCCATGTGGCTCGGCCGTCTTTGTGCCCGCCTCGCCCCGCTGAATCCTCAGCCACTGCTCCGGGCTGGATCCCAAGGCAGGGGCCAGATGGGAAGCTCTGCAACCACTTCTGCACCACTCCATGGGCCCTGGGGCAAGCCCGAAAGTAGTTCTCACCGCACAGCTGTGGCACAGTCCGCCCCAGCGTGTTTGGCCCTGCGTGCAGCACGGCCGATGCCTCCGCATTGCTGTTCCTGATGGGCTTGAGCCCGGGGCTGGCCGCTGGCTTCAGGCACTCGCCCAGAGCAGCCGCAGTGCAGGCTGGTGCTGCTCACAGGAAGGCTGTCCTGGCTGCGTTTGCCGGAGGGACGAAGTGGGCCCCTGCCCACCGGGCCTGCCACTGTTCCGCACCCGGATCGCTCTGCCCCTGCCCACTCATGGCACCTGGCGCCAGAACAGGGGCTTGTCTGCTTGGAGAGATTTGGCCAGAACAGTCCTAGAATCATAGACTAGTAGAGCTGGAAGGGGCTAGGAAGGCCACTGGGTCCGGCCTCCTGCTATTACAGGACACCGTCACACCATCCCACTCAGATGGCTGTCCAGTCTCATTCTGAATGTCTCCAGTGTGGGACAGCCCCCCACCTCCCCAGGCAGCTGGTTCCACTGTCGTATTGCTCGGACAGTGAGGAAGCTTCTCCTGATGTCCAGCCTGAATCTGGGTTGTTGCAGCTTGAACTGATTATTCTGTGTCCTGCACTCTGGCATCAGCAAGAGGAGATCTTGACCTTCCTCTTTGGGACAGCCTTTGAGGTGCTTGTAGAGGGATATCAAGTCCCCACTCAGTCTTCTCTTCTCCAGGCTGAACATGCCCAGTTCCTTCAGCCTCACAGGACTGTTTCCAAAGTCTGAACCATTTTTGTTGCCCTCCGCTGGACCCTTTCTAATTTTCCTGCATCTTTCCTAAATCTTGGTGCCCAGAACTGGACAAAGTTCATATTCCAGATGAGGTCTGACTAGTGAGGCGTATAGAGGAACTACTACTTCTGGTGCTTTCTGAATCTATTTCTGAAATGTCTGAGCCTGAGAATATCATCCCAGGAAGTTTATTAATGGAAGGAGGAATAACAAGAACAACAATAATAAATGTGCAACAATAGAAAGAGGGGACTGAGAGAACATTTCAGCAAAGCTCCCCTTCTTGGAAGGACCTCGCAGAGGAAGGTCTTCAGGAAAATCAACCAGGCCATTATTAGCTGCATACGAAGGGCTGCTGTGAGTTTTCTAAAGCAGGCATGTCCTGCCGTCCTTGGACCCATTTGCCTTGCATGTGCCGTTGCTCAAAGGGAGACACTTTCATTTTGCTTTCTTGCTTTTACGGTGTTTGGAATCCACAGTCCAGCACAAGATGGGAAGCAGGTCTTAATTCACTCCTGGACAATGTCACGCACACGAGCGTGCTCGGAGGGGGGTCTTCCACGCTGCGATGCGGCAGGATCAGCGCCGCCTGGCGCCTCCCCCCCCCCATGAGCCCCCAGTCCTGGGGCTGTCAAAGCAGGAAGGCGCAAGACGGCAGCTTCAGTGGACAGGCGACCTTTTCCTTGTCCGCTCCGAGAGTGAACTTGCTGGCAGGGCCTGGGGCTTGGCTAACCCACTCTCGTTCCTGGGGCGTGGCTGCCACACCAGCACACCTCCAACAGGGCTCGGGAGTGGCATTGGCTGATCCCTCAACCCCGCAGCCTGGCTGAGGCGCTCGTCATCCCACAGCAGAGCCCGAGCTGACCAGGGTCTGTATTGGACTGCAAGCCTCCCTCTCCTTAGCACAGAAACTCACCGCATTTCCATGCATACTTTGACATATGATCTTTGCTTGCATCTCCTAAATGCACGCACTTTTTTCCCATTGGGAAAAGGGCTTGGGGTGTTCCCCCCTCATTCCGCACCCATGTCCAGTCCTCCCGGCCATGCTGTTCGGCACACCGCTCCCCCGCATGCCGTCGCAGGCCTCGGGGATGCGTCGATTTCAGCAGCAAGGTGTGCTCCTTTCCAGGTTTTGTCGGAGGAGGAGGCACTAATAAAATGTGACTCCAAGGATATCCCACCCCTCCCTGGAGATTCACCAGCTGCAGTGTTCAGGAGATGCACTTTTCCTGCTGGAGCCAGTTAAATTAACAGGCTGCTTATCGACCTCCAAAACTGTTAATAAAACAAACAAAATAACATTCCCAAGACGTCTAGCTCGGTTGTACCTGTTATCTATTAGATTCACACATCCGTACTCCAAACAGTGCTCAGATTAATAATCATGGCAGTCGTAAAGGAGGAGGGGAGGAGCCTCCTCCTCCCAGAGGCAAAGTGTGAGCGTGCAGGACACGCGGAGGTGGAATTGCAAGAGCCGGTGCAGGCGGGAGCAGGCGCTGCAGGAGCCCGGTGCTGCAGGGCAGCGGTTGCGTGAGCTGCAGGCACAGTGGCCGGCTTGGGGAGGCTCCTGTGCGGTTGGCACACCACCCTGGGGACCAGCCTCATCTTCTTCACGGGGTGTGCAGAAGCTCAAACCTTTGGATTTCTCTCCGTAACTGTCATTTGCTCTCTGAGGTGCATGGGGGACTGCGTGACGATCCGCCTGGGTCAGCCTGGCCTTGTGTATTTACAGCCATCACTTACCTGTCCTCCAAGGAGGTCCAGGTGGTGCTTGCGGTCCACCCAGCCACCCAATTCATTCCCACAGAACTCTGTGTGGCAGGTTAGGCTAAGACACCCATCTTCCTCCTGGTAATGAAAGACCCTCCGAATTACCTGTGGGTTGTTCAGGCACCTCTTCTTCAGAGCTCCCTCCAGGTCATCATTAATGTGCTGATCCATCTAATAAAACCACATTCAGCCAGGCTATGAAGACAGCAAACTTCCAGAGGTGGCCCAGGAACGGCCTTGTGTGAAAAAGGCCCCAGCAAGTCAGTCCAAGTCCAAGCTGCGTCCTGCAAAACCCCCGGCACAGAGGCTCCCTCGTGGTCTGGAGAGCCACCCAGTCCAGCCCGGAGGTCCAGCCCTGACCCACCAGCTCCTGGGTCACAAATCAGCCGTGAGTCCAGCTTGGCCGTCCTCTGGCCTCACTGTTCTGCAGAGCCAGGGCAAGCTGGACGGCAC
The DNA here is from genome assembly GCF_004798865.1 of Varanus komodoensis. NCBI lineage: Eukaryota > Metazoa > Chordata > Lepidosauria > Squamata > Varanidae > Varanus > Varanus komodoensis. The sequence continues at coordinate 1,250,517 of NW_025335317.1, forward strand.
TGTGGAACAGCGTCCTGAGCAGGCTAGGAGGGCGATGGAAAGACAGGTGGACAGATGGCCGGAAGGGAGGGAGGGTGCTCTCCACAGCCAGGGGGCTTCACAGCTCTGGTGTGCCCGCCCAGCCCAGCTCCTCAGGGTCACCTTGGACGGCAGGCCCCGTGGGGAGGGCTGGCTGGTCCACTCTCCACTCCTCTCATCTTCTTCCTGGGGGGCCCGTTTCTCTTGTGCGGCCTGCTGAGCACAGATATTTGCCCCCCGAGCGGGACTCCGAAGCAGTGGCTGTCCCTGGCTGGGCCGGGCCGAGCCGAGCCGAGCCAGAAAGCTGCCTGCCTGGCACGCCTGCAGAGCCGCTTGGCCCCGGCAGCGCTGCCGGGGGGGGGGGGCTGCTCGCCTGCCCTCCCACCGCCCCCCTCCCAGTGGCCCCGTGAGCCGAGCAAAGCGTGCCGCTGGCTGGAGAGACTCGGTTCTGCGTGCCACATCGTGACAGATGATTGACTCGAAACAATATCTAAGGCGATCAGGATAAAGTACCGACCATTTCAAGGCTCAGCAGAATTCAAATTCTAATTAGACTTCTCACCACATTCCAAATAAAAATTGTTCCCCTGATATCCTTTTTGCCTATCAGGTGTCTCTCCCTGATCGCTGGAACAAAACGCATAAAGAAAGTGATTAAAGCCATAACAAAGGCATAAAATTGAAATTATTGCTGGCATCACATCTGGGAGTAGAAAGTGTCACCGTGCATCCCTCCCGCCCCTCCCCCAGCGCCGGCTGGAGCCCCCTCCCCAGCACACGCCGAGCGAGGCGCTGCTGGCCGCCGACCCAGCCCGGGAATGCCCGGCGGCCCCCCTGCGTCCGCCCGACCGGCTCCCTGGGCCTGAGCCAGGCGGGGTGGCTTGCTCGGCCTTCCTCGCCCCTCCATCCCGCAGGGCCTTGCCCTCTCCCGAAGGCTCGTCCTGGCTTCCTGAGCCCCCAAACAGGCTGTGCCACTCTGTTCCGGGCAGAGGCTGGACCCTGCGGGTGCCTCCCCAGGGCCCCCAAGGGCATCCACAGCCAGGAGGCGGCGGGCGATCCCATGGAAGTGGGGCCCACAAGGCACTGCTGCTGCAGAAGCAGTTCTCTGGAGCATGCCGAAATCGGGGGGGCCGGAGTTGGGGGGCCGGGGGCCAACCTGCAGCGCCACGGCCAGTTGCGGGATGAAGCGCGGCACATCCTCTGAGCAAAGCCGCAGCGTGTGGCTCAGGGCAACTTCACAAGCAGGCACAGGGCAGGATTCAAAAAGGGGGCCCTTGTTCTGCACTTCTGATGGGAACTGCTGGCCACGTGTCCATCAAAGCAAGCCACCCAGTTCCATGGGGCTTGCTCCTGGACTCCAGCCAAGCCACTGTATTTTGCTTTTCAAACTTGAAACAAAATTAAATAACTTTATTTAACATCATCTATAAAATGCTGCCAGATTAAAAGAATGTATCATTATGTGTCGGTCACTGATACTGTCACATACCAACTGATAGCCAATATCAGGTGTGAAATGTCTATGGTAAATAATCAGCAAATATTTGAATAACAAAACAATTTGCTGCAAAATATTATGCACCAAAATATTATGGTTGTTTGGAGAGAAAATTCATTTCTGATCTTCCAAACTTCAGCCAGCCTGGGGCTATCACAACGCTAATTGTAAGCCGCCCCGAGGCTTCGGCAAGGGGCGGCATAGAAATGTTATTATAATAATAATAATAATAATAATAATAATAATAATAATTCCATGTGTCATTTGTATGGGACACATTCATGCAAAAACGCGCAATGCACTGGGTAGCTCAGCTTCACCTACTGCTTCCCCAGATGCAACACTCGTTTCTTCCGGGCACCAGGACTGCTCAGTGTTCGGAATGGGCAGGACTCTTTGGGCGGCATCCACCGCCATGTTCGCTCTGCTGCCAAAGGTGTCGAGCCAGCACAAACAGCCTCCCCCGCTGGCCGGCACAGCGAGCTCCCCGGCAAACCTGACGCGCCAGCAGGCGCCGCTGGCTTGGCACGGAGGGTCGGTTCTGCTGCCGCGGCTCCTCGCACCAGGGGCACCGTTGCTCTGGAGCCGCCACTGGAGCAGCGGGCTCCCCCGGCCCCCTTGCGGGGAGAAATGCAGGTGTGGCTGCTCTCCCACTTTTCTGTCTTTAAAGGCCTGTGCTTGGTATTATCTTATTTATTTATTTTTCGATTTATATCCTGCCTTTTTCCTACAAAGGGCTCAAGGCAGTTTACATCATTCTCCTCCTCCATCTTATCCCCACAGCAACAACCCTGTGAGGTGGGTTGGGCTGAGAGTCTGTGACTGGCCCAAAGTCACCCAGCTGGCTCCATGGCTGAGCGGGGACTCGAACCCGGATCGCCTGAGTCCCAGTCCCACGCTCTGAACCACCACACCACACTGGCTCTCACACGGTCTCATCCCACCCTTGTGCTCAAGGCAGCGGACCCGACTGCGGACAAGGGCAGTGACGAAGCGGGAAGCGTGGGGCTCATCCTGCCAGTCCCCCATTTTGGATTCCGCTGCCCAGCGAGAAGAGCCCCAAATTCCAGGCAGCCACATGGATCTCACATGCAGCCGTCCACGTCTCCTGAAGGCACGGGCCTGGCCTGGCTCAGCTCTCCTGAGCGGCCCATTGAGGCCAAGTCGCCAGCAAGCCCTTCGCACTGCCATGCAATTGTGTGGGGAAGCCCATCCTGCGAGGACGGCGACTAAGCACAAGGGAGAGGGACACCCGAGGGGCGTGGCCAGTGGCATTGTGCCCCTGCCGATGGAACGATCCTCACACAGAGCCATGCCGTCCGCCGCCAGAGAAGGTGCTCAGCTTTGGGAAGGAGTTCCTCTGTAGGAGATGAGCCGACGCAGGGAAGCAAAGCCACACGTCCCGAGCAGCCTCCTAGCGACAATCCCTCAGTGCTCAGACTGCGGGGAAAGAAAGGAGGTCCCCCAGTTAGGCCGGCTGCCCCTTGTGGCAGTCAGGCTGGAACCCGTGACCCAGCAAAGCCAGCCTCGCCGGGGCCAGTGGGGCGCGAGCGGGCTCTGCGGCAGAGGTGGCTGGCTGGCAAGCTCTCCAGGCGAGCTGTGGCCAGGGCCGGAGCTGGAGCCAGTGACAGCCATGCGAGTCCAGCGCGGGAGCCCGCTCCGCCACGTGCCGCACCAGCCCGGAGGCTCCTCGCATGCCGGCCTTCCCCTTGCGGGAGGACGATGGGACGGTCGGTGTCCCCGTGGCCGAGGAGCAGCCACGGCGCCTGGAGGAAACGTGTCTTTTCCTGCACGGGAGTGCCGTTCTACTCTGAGGAACACGCAGCTTGGGTGCCGTGCTTGCGATCCACGCTGGTTCCGGCAGCGCTCAGGCACCGCCTGAGCACCTCCCTCGGCCTCTGGGTCAGTGCCCTGGATCGGGCCGGCGTGCTTTGGCACGGGCCTCGTGAGTCCTTTGAGCCAACTGCGGGGGCACCTCCAGAAGAGTTAGAGAAAGGAAGGAGAAAGAGAGGCAGGGAGGGGGCAGGGAGGGGGCAGGGAGAAAGAGGCTGAGACTAAAGCGATATAAAATTAAAAGGTAAAAAGCAGGAACGCAAATGGGAGCTCTCTTTCAGCTTTCACATTATTAATGACTCTTCAAAAAATCGGCGAGTTTTCCAATCTTCTCCGAGAAGCGCTTGAAGGAGCTCACAGATGAAACTGACCTTCAAAATGTTCTTTGGTCTTTAGTTAAGAAATTCGCTCGCCATTATGGCATCATTAGGGAAACAAGGATAAAATTACTCCATGGTTAATGACCTATAGTATCTCCCCACCAAAATTTGTTTCAGATCTAATAAAACTGTGCTTAACACACTCGGATGAGTTATGAGGACTGTTCTGCAGGGTATTAAAATGTGGAAAATAGATTTTCCGAAGCTGGGGGGACTGGACTTTTCGAATCAGATAGCAGAATGGAATTTTCTGGGCAATAAATTCTTCCATGTCTCAATTTCATCTCGCTCGCTCGCTCTCCCTGTCTCTCTCTCTCTCTCCCTCTCTCTCCCTCTCCCCCTCTCTCTTTCTTATTCACTCTCCCCCTGAAATGCAAAAGCAACATGGAAATCTTTATAGAGCAGAGGCGTATATAAACTTTAGTGGGGTTGTGAGGAAGGATCCCCCGTTATGCTTCTTGTCTGGTGTTTGGGCAGAATTCGCCATAGCTCAGGGCAGCGGCTTTCATCGTTTCCTGCCACTCTTTTCCAGAGCAGCAATGCGCATTTTACTGTAATGGGTTGTGTGTTCGAATTAACGTGTAAGGGATGCGGCGGTGATCTAGGAAGGCGGCTTTTGAGATTTGCTCACAAAGGAGGGACCCTCCGCTCCACGTGCATGGAAGCCAGTGGCAGCCGGCCTGCTCCTGGAATTCTGCACATGCTCCGCTTCCTGACCTGGAATGGAACCGCACCGGGCTTCTTCACTAACTCGCGGGAAGGGTGTGAGCCAAGAAAGGCTAGGCACACAAGCAGGGACTTGCACGCCTAGCATGGCAGAGTCGTGTGCACAGTTGTGTGCGCACACTGGCCTTCCACCTATGGAATGCAAAATGGGGGAACCTTGCTCCATAATTTGGGGTCACCGGAGCCCCCAGAAGGGCCAGGGCTGGCGGATGAACCCAGCCAAATCTATTGTTGCCTGAAGCAGGAGTCCGAGTCTCCGGTGGCGCTTCTAGGTTAGTGAGGGCTAGTTACTGCCGCTGAGAGAGGTGGCTTGCGAGGTAATGGCATTTTGCTCTCTTTAAACTTTAATCTTTCCTATTAATTCCCAGCAACTGGAGAATGTATGAGAGTTAATGTTCCATGAACGTGTTTCTCACTCGACAGTCTCTTCGAGCTAATTACCTTCAGGTGCTAAATGGAGGGAAATTGCAATCCATTTGGATGTGAAAAAATTCGCCTTTCCAATCCCCTGTGAAACATCCTTTTTCCTGAGTGTTGCAGAAAGAATGCACTTGGGTTTTTTTTAATGTTTTCCTTCTTTACTCTGCCCCCACCCCTGCAAACACCACACACACACACACACACACACACACAACCACAGCAATATCCCTTCTTCTCCCAAAGACACTTCAAGACTTCTTCAGGAATCGGTGAACACAGTCTGTGGGAAGAAGGAGGCATGTAAGCACAAGCATTTGGGATCAAACGGTTCCTAAGAAGGAGGGGAAGGACAGAAACATACAACATTGCAAACTATCAATTGCTTTTCAGACCTGGAATTTGGGGATATTTCATGCCCGTGATTACAGCCTTCACTGGTGAATTCTGAATACAAAGAGAGCCTGTGCAACGGTTTCCACGCACACCAGGACTTTCGGCCTGCGTTGCTGCACAGCTTTGTTGCGTGGGTACTAGAGACAGAAGGCGGACCATGTGGGGTACAAATAAAAAGTAAAATAACTGGATTTTCCAATCCTTTCCAAGCCATCCTTTTCACAGATGGGATTGGGGCTCAGTCCAGCGAGAGTGTGCACACTGGGAATCGCACCCCAGCAGGAATCACAATCACCAAAAAGCCCCAAGGGAACGCTACGCATGCGTGGGGGCAGCAGAGAGTCAAATGCTGGGCCCCCAAGTGAGCCCTCGGGTCACCTGCCCCACAACTGTCCCCCGCAGGCTGTGCCACTGCCACTGCCACAATGCCACGGAATCAGCCACGGTCCCCGGCCCTTTGTCTGGCGCAAAGGCAACGCGTGTCGATTCCCACCCTGCTCCCTCTGCCTCCATGGCCTTTACACAGGCAGAGGGAGGCACCGGGAGGTCCTTTCAGCCCACCGTGCCCACTGGGGAGGGGCCTTTGTTTCTTGGCGCTGACATGGCTGACCTTGCTCACCGCGTGGCCCAGAGGCTCCCGCTCGGCCAAGGCCTCCGAGAGCCAAGGAGCGCGCATTCGGGAGGACCAGACCCTCCAGAGGGAGCGGCCGGCCAAGGCGGAGAGCCCCGGGGGCTCTTGCCTGCAGGCCCCTCCGCAGCACAGCCCGCAGCAGGCCCTCAGCCGCGCTTGTCCTGGATGCTGCCCGACCAGAGGGGTGGATCCATGAAACCCGCAGGTGCCCGGCAAAGCCGGTGGTCCCCAGCGTAACCCAACTGGGTTAAAATCCCACCTTCTTGCTGGGCGGAGGTTTTATTGGCCCGGCTTCAAACAAGCAGATGCAAGCAAAGGGGAGAATGGCATGTTAATGCATACAGGGGATCTTGCGCACCATGGTTGGCACGGAGCTGCAAGATCTTGGCCCACATCTCATTAAGGAAAAGCAGCACTGAAAAAAAAGAGGCCCTGCCAAGCCCGAGCCCGAGCCCGAGCCTGGGGCTCCCATAGGAACCTTCCAGAACCCCGCTGAGCCAAGGTACCTACCTCCCCGAGCCAGCTGCGCCTAACACACCTGTGTGTTGGAAGCACGGCCACCCCACCCCGCCCCGTCCATCCATCCTTTCTGAGGACTGTGCCCCAGGGCTTCCCCAGAAGCTGCCTGCAATGCAAGCCTGGTGCGCTGGTTGCAACCGGAGGAACGGGAGCCAAGGCGATGGGGCTCCGGGCTGGCCCACCCAGCACCAAAGGGGCCCTGCAGGGAAGAGCCTCGCAGGGGCCCCTCACTGAGTGCCAGAGGCGGGGCGGGGGGGGGGGCAGGCCAGTGCGCGGATTGGGGCCAGGCTGCCCGGAAGAGCCCGCCAGGGTCTACAGATTCTGGGAGAGGCTCTCTTTTTGGGTGTCCCACCGCCAGAGGCCCACAACAAAGGAACTCCTTGGGGCCAGCTCTGGGACGGCAGAATCCCCCGGTTAAGGCGGCTGGAGGCGCCCCCTCTCCACTTGCTGCCAGCAGGGTGTTGGGTGTAAGCAGGTTTCTGGCTGTGAATGGTTCTTGCTGCTGCCGCTGTTAATCAGTGACTACAAACTGCCTCTAGCACTGTTGCTTTGGTGGAAAGATGGGGTACACATCCACTCTATCAATCAACCGATCAATTGCCGTGCCTCTGATCAGCCCATATGGGAGCATGTCTGACCCACCCTCTCGTGTGCTAAAGCCCCCCACCCCCACCCCCGGATCTGGGGCCTTGAGGAAATGCCAGGATGGCAGCGCTGCCAGAGCTGGCTCGGACCTACACGCTCGGTCCCCATCGGGACCCAATTGCTGGAGATGCACAGAAACTTCTGGCATGCATGGCTCTGGTGCACGTCCCTCCCTGAGACCGAGCTAGCTAGCTAGCTTGCTAGCTTGCTTGCTTGCTTTCTACAGCACCTCTGTGGACCTCTGTGTCACCACCCACCCAGACCAATTCCTCAGCAGAAAGCCACCCTTAACCGAGGCCTCGAGCCCTCCTGGGTGTTTGTTTACTTATCTTCCCACAAGCTAAGAAACAGTAGCTCTGGGCAGGGTACAGCTAGAGCGACGCCCTCCTGTGAAAGCTCTCCCATGAGATGCTGAGGCTTCGGCCCCAAGAGCACACCTGGTCTCCGGAGGGGCCCACCTGGAACCGGATGCTGAAGGTGAGCTGCTGGCAGGGCCCCTGGGAGCTCCACGCCATCACAAGGTCAGCACTCGCTTGCTCAAGAGGCAGCTTTTCTTTCGCTAGCGTTAATCAGTTCATTCACTGCCTTTCGGTTCTGCCCAGTAACCAATATTCTCCGGGTGGTTTATGCAACAGGACATAAAACCACGAGACGCAATAGCACAATGCAATAAAATGGGACATCGAGAACATCGAGAGGGCAATCTATGCATGCGGGTTCCGAGAACCGCGTGGCTGCTGGGGAATGCTGGGAGCTGCAAGCCTTTCCTGCTCTGCACGTGCTCAGGGTCGTTCCCGAAAAAGCTCCACGCAGAACAGCCCTGGTGTCCCGGCCACGGATGGTGTGGCCTTCACGGGACTGGCCCACACGGGCCGCAGAGTCTGTCCTCGGCTTCTGCTTTGCCCCAAGCTGTGGGCTGAGTGGCGTGATCCCTGCAGGACTGGCGGCCCACGCCTCTTCCCGGTGAGGGATCTTCCGGGGGACGGAGCTGGCGACTCAGCCGAGGCCCCGGCCAGGCGGGGAGTGATGAGGCGCAGGCGGCCACGGGCGTGAGTGCTCCTGGGTGCCCTCCCGGGGGCTGCAGGCGACAGGCCGCTGCAGTCGGGGAAGCAGCCCCGACTGGGCTAGAGCAGAGGTGGCGAAGGCTCCGGCACACAGGCCCCCACTTGCTGCCCGGCGGCACAGCGACCGAGGCGCCACCCTCGGAGCCGCCTTGTGCCTTCGGGGAGCTGTTCAGCAGAGTCCTTCCAGGGGCCCCGCTGGGGGTGGCTAACTCTCTCCCCGGCGATGGGAGACCAAGAGACCCTCTGCCACCTCCTGCGCTGCACCTCTGCGGAGCGCAGAATTGCCTGTCCCCACAGCAAGCTTAGTGCCCTTGTTCATGCAGCTGCAGTGGCCGCTGCTGCCTGCCCGATTCCGTGGAACTGGCCACCGCTGCCGGGGCCCGTCGGGGCGGCAGGTGCGTGCCCAGTGCAGCACACGGCTGCTCCCCTGATCCTGCCGCCCTGGCCAAGCGGCGCTGGCCGAGGCAGGGCAGGCACGGCGTTCTGCGGGCAACCATGCTGGTGGGAGCGGCCCCAGGCAGGCCGACAGCTTGGCACTCTGCCCCCCCGCGGCAACTGAATCCGGAAGGGCCGGGCCCATGCAAGCAGCTGCTGGCAGCTGGCTTCCTGCAACGCACTGTTCGAAGGGCAGCCCTGAGGGCTCCCGGGAAGCCGGCAGCGTGTGGCAGCTCAGCTTGGTCGGGAGCCGCCTCTGCGCAGCCCAGAGCTCCCTGGCGTGGGCTGGCTGTTTGCCACCAGGCCAGGTTTGAGGGCCCCACGGCAGCGTGCAAAGCCCTGGAGAACTTGGGGCCTGGACGCTGGGGCAGCACCCTCTCCCTTGAGATCCTTGGAGGAATTCTTCCACTGCTTCTGCACCAGCCTGTGGCGCAGCTGGAGTCCAGCAGCAGCAGGATCTTCTGTGGGATGGCTCCATTTCTATGGGATTCCCTGCCTCCGGAGGGCGCTGTGCTGCTTTCAGCACCCTGCTCCAGGAAGCCTTTCTTTTTTTTAATAAGTTTTATTCAAAATAACCCTAAAACAAGAGAACCCTAAAACAAGAGAAAACTAAAAACAACCTCAATCATCAGAAACATTGGACCTGCTGGGTCAGCCTCCACATTTTTTCCATTTACGATAACTTAGAAACAGATTTAAATCTACACGAAGTCCCGTTTCTCTAGCCAATGATAAAGAGTCCCAAGTAGACAGAAATCAGTATCTTCTTTCTCCTTCAATGACAAAGTCAATCTATCCATTTCCGCACAGTCCAAGATCTTTTTTAGGATCAGTTTGTCGGTGGGTGGTTCCTCACTTTTCCAGTGTTGGGCAAATGCAATCCTCTCCGCAGTGGTTACACGTAGAGTCAAATACATTGCTTGTTTTCCAACATCATTAGGTACAATGCCTAATAAGAAAACTTCAGGTTTAAATGTTAGAGGTTTTTGTAACATTTCCTCAAGCCATTTGTATATCTTAATCCAATAGTTTTTTTGCCTAATCACAAGTCCACCACATATGATAGAAAGTACCCAATTTATGTTTACATTTCCAGCATCCATTTGACATATTTGGAAACATCTTAGCTAACCTATTTGGTGACAAATACCATCTATAAAACATTTTATACAGGTTTTCTTTGTATGAGGTTGCTAATGTTACTTTAATATTTCTTTCCCACAGCTTTTGCCATTTCTCTAGCTCAATATTATACCCAAAGTTTTGTGCCCACGTTATCATAGTTTCCTTAACCTGTTCGTCTGTTCCAGGAAGCCTTTCGCACTGGCCAGCCACAGCTTCATGCCAGCCTGCTTTAACATATTGTTTTTCTCCTTCGCCTGCTTTAGCTTGGCACAGCTTGCTGCTCCAGAGTCTGCCTAGCTGGGGTGCAAAGAAGAGCCTGATTCAGGAGCAACAGGAGCCCCGGCAGGGGCGGGTGGCATGCGGAGAGGAGCATGGGGCATCTCCTGCCCCCGGGACCTTCAAAACCTGGTGCGGGCACAGCCAGCTGGTTTCCAGATTCCACGTTTTGCCGTTTCAGTTCTGTGCTCCCTTCCGAGCCCGTTGGCACAAGAATCCGGCTTGGGCAAGCATGCCGCTGGACTTTCCCTGGGCAGTGCTCGGTGGAAGGACCGGGTTTCACCTGGTCAGGCCCTGGAACTCCTGGCATCTCCACATTTCCCTCCACAGAGGCCCCCTGCAGGACTGCAACCTGCCTTCCTGCTTCGACGAGGAAATGCCCACCCAGAGCCGTCCACTAGTGGGCTGGAACGGAGGCAGCATGCACTTGTGGTTTGATCGCACGTCTGCAGGAAAACAGACGCATCGGGGTAGTTTGTTCTTGTCCTGGAAATTAATTCGTTCTTCCTTTTCTTTCCTTTCCTTTTTCTGGTAGAATTTCTGAAAGGCAAGGCAAGAACGGCGAGGGGAGTCGGCCTGCCCGAGTTAATGTGCGCTTGTCTGCCAGGGCAGCTCAGGTTCTCGCTCTTCCGTGGGCTCCGGCTGCCCTGGGCCCCGCTCCCAGGGACAAGCAGCCTCTGCTCCCAAGATTGGGTGGCAGCCAAGAACGGGAGGCCCCCCAGCGCTGGGATGCTTTCTGGGGTCACCGTGGGGTTAACAGGTGCGGGTCCAGACAAAAGGCCATTTTATAAGCCTTTGAAGGAAATGAATTATTTAAGTGCAACGCTTCCCCTCGGCGAATGCGAGCGGGTGGCACTGCTGCCCGGAACGGCAGAGCAACTGCTCAAAACCGGTCCCCTTCCCGGCGTGTCTCTCCCCTGCGACCCGGGGGGGGGCGGGGGGGGAGAGATCCTCTGATCTTTTCTCCAGTCAGGCCACATCATGTTTCTAATACCAAATTTGGCCGGTCTGGTGTTTATCATCAGGAAGCAAAACTGGGCCCCCCCAGGTAAGGTTGGGGTTTCTGCCTGTTTGCAGTACCCGCAGTACCCTCTACATGAAGACATGTTTTAGTTTGTAAATTGAGAAAGAGGAGCAAAGCACCAAGAGAATTAAAAAAGGGCCCGTGTTCTTTAGCTTCCCAGACTCATGGGACATGGAACACAATCCCGCTTCGGGGGCTGGGTGGGCAGCACGGGGAGAAAGATGGGGAGGGGCCAGTGGGCTCCTTTGCAATGTCCCAAAGGGGATCAGCTCCCTCTGTGATTAAAAATTCTCTTCCTTGCACTCTATGAGGATGTTTTAAGAGCTGGGAGAGCAAAAAAGAGATTCCCCCCTCCCTATCTGGGAAATTCTCCCTGCACTCCAGCATATCACCCCACTTTTTCTACAGCTCCCCACCAGCCAGGAGCTTTCCAGGAAGCAAGAAGAGATTCCAGCAGAAAGCGGAAGCTGGTGGACGCATCATGTCTGCGGAAGCGCCTCGCTTAGATCCTGCATCCACTGTACACGATGTTTTGATAGCACATTTTAAACAACATTTCTCTAGAGTGAGGAGGGACTGCATGTCGGATTGTGCCTAACATCAGGGAGTCAGTGTGGTGGGTGCATTTATTTATTTAATAAATTTAAAACAATTTTAAAACTGCATGTTGTCCTTCTCTGCTTTTCTGCTGTTGTGCTTTGTACTGAGGAAATGCAGCCCTGTAGCTTGCATTTAACTCCAACACACACTTGTGTGTGTACACGCACACACATGGACATGCGCGTGCACGCATCTAGTGCAACACATGGGACCGCTGTTTGTGGAATCGCATGAGGAGGGGGGAGATGGCCACGATCGTGCTGGGGATGGGGGGGCGGGGAGATGTCGAGAACACGCCCGCCTTTCCTGCAGGAGCACAACCACGTTTGCGGCAATCTCCCCCCCAGCACGATCGTGCCCGTCTCTCCCTCCCAGCGCACCCCCATTCACACCTGTCTCTCCCCCCCCAAGCGCATCCCCGTTCACGCCCATCTCCCCCCAAACACGCCTGAGATCGCGTCCGTCTCTCCCCGCCCCCCCGGCACCAGGATGATGGGTACGTGCAGGGATGAGGGGTGCAATCACAGTCGTGCTGGGGGGGGGTCAGGGAGATGGCCGTGCTCGTGCTGGGGGAGGGGGGAGATGGCCGCGATCTTTGTTGTTCTTTGTCACTTTGCTTCACATTTTTCTGATTTTAAAAAATAGTTGCAGAACGGATTAACCTCATTTACATTGCACCTTATGGGGAAATTTAACTTGGCTCACGACCAGTCTGGGTCACAACCAGAGTCCTGGAATGGACGAAGTTCGTGAGCCGAGGTCCCACTGCACTCAGAGGTGAGTCAGAGTGCCGCTGAAGGTGCTTACTCCTGTGCAAGTCACCATGGAGCGTGCCCAGCGACCCAGCCGAGGGGAAGGGGCATGCCCGGGAAGGCAGCGTGCGGGAAGCGCCTGCAAGCTTTGGTGCTCCTCTGTGGAAGGAAACGGGAAAAGCTTTGAATGGCGGGGAAGAGGGGAGGCGGAGGGAAATGCAGACGGGAAACTCGGCCCTGCACAGGACTTCCCGCCTGCTGCCTCCCCCAGGCTTCTGTCCACAGGTGGGATTCAGGCCGGCTCCTTGGAAGCCCCCCACACCGCCTCCGCCACGCTGCATGTCCGAGGCACCAGCGCTAGGTGACACTGTGGTAGAGAGAACTGCCACGCGGACCAGGCGTCATTCTCAGTGGCTGAAATGCGAGCCTTTCCTGGCGGCTGCAGAGCAGAGCGGAGGCGGCCCCGGAGGAAGGGGAGGGAGGCAGAGCCCCTGCGAGCTGCTGCGGCCGGGCACCAGGAGCCCGCCCAGCAAGCGCCTCTTGCAGGAGGACTCCGAGCGCAGGGGGAGTGCCGCTACCTCCAGAGCACCCAAGAACCACCAGAGGGAAAAGCCGCAGTAGGAAAACATCTGCAGCTCCCCGAGCAGCGAGATAAAAGAAGGTGCAGGGCAGCAGAGCAGGCGGCAGCCTCCTTGCGGCCCCCACCCACCCCACTCCGCCTGCAGCAAGGCGGGCCTCAAGTAGTGCCCCTGTGGATCAGGCAGAGGTGGGACGCTCTGCCCACGTGCCAGCGCCCCGGAGCCACGGCCTCGTGCGACGGCACTCTCGGTGGTGCATTCTGCTTTCCAGGCTGAGGTGTGGGGCTGAAGGGCGCCACGGTATCCGACATCGTCGCCCAGCAGGGCCTCCGTCTTGGACTCCCCGGTGGCTGAGCAACCGGGAGGAACACTTCCGCCCCAGCCGCCCCACGCAGGCGTGCAGAACCCCTCTGATGGAGGCGGAAAAGGGCGGCGAGGACTGTCCTGCCGGGGTTGCTCCAGGAGGCCCCCGCTGGGCTGGATCCAGCCTGCTGGCCGGAGCGACTCGAGCTGGCTGAGCAGCGGTCTCCCAACGTGACTTCCTGGCATCCGCGATCCGTGCGGCAAAAGCATTTCGAATGCATGGCGGGTCCATTCTCAGTCCAGCCAGTCCAGCCAAGGGGGTGCCTGACCCAAAGCCGCTGGGGCTTCCGAGGGACTCAGCCGAGCCACGCCCGCCCCCCCCCCCCCACCCCCCCCCCCCCCCCGTCCGGGCAGCTTTTGTGCCACACCTATGCCTGAAACCAGGGAGAGGCGTGGGTTTGATGCAGCCGGGAGAGCCGTTGGGAGCGACTGTGCCAGCGGCCCGGGCCATTGCCATAGTCTGCGCCTGGTGCTGGAAGCCCACCCCTTTCTAGCTCCAGCTGTTATGACCAGCTTTGAAATACTGGGCAGCGGTGGCAGGTTCCCTATGATCACCTTTAAAACCGCCAAGCACAAATTAAGCCTTGGCTTGCACTCTTTTATGTTGCATTGTATTTAGATTATATATGATGAGTCCATACATACATACATACATACATACGAACATGCACATCACAAGGCATGATTTTTTAAAAAAAACCTAAAGTGTTTAAAGCATTGTAGTTTAGATTTTTAACTGCTTTGTGGCATTTTAGTTTTTAACTATTTGTAATCCATTGAGTGAATATTAGTTATGGGCAGATTAGGAATGCAATAAATAATAATGAAATGATTGCATATTAAAAAGCAAATTAACCAACAAACCAATAACAATACAGAGACATACATTTACACTGAATGGCTTTTAATTTGATATAGATACAGATAATAGATATCTTATGTGCATGCATGCTAAAGTAAGAAAAGGATTGTAAGGTAACAATTTGGTTATTCTGGCTATTTATAGTAAGCAAAGGGTAGTCAACTCATACAGCAGGCTGGCCAATTGTACCTTTTCCCCCATGCACAGAATGCATTCCCCGGATTGGCTACTTGGCCCTGATGCAATGCAAGCCCTGAAGCAGCGTGCGATTCTTCCCAGCCCGCCTGGCACCGTCGGCTGCGGGGACGGAGTCCTATGTGGCATGAAGATGCAGCGGGATGTTTCTGGATCTTCGAGGGAAGCCAGCCCTGCCCGGGCACCTTGCAGCCCAGCTTTGCCCGGGGATTAACGGAAACGCGCCACCTGGCCCTGGGAGGCCTAGCCCACCCCCAGGCCGTGCTCAGCAGGGCTTCAGCGAGCGTCTGGCCAAGAGCCTCCCAGTTAGTCTTAGCCTTGCTTGTTTGTTATTTAAATACCGGCATCAGATTTAAGAACTGCAACGTGAGGCAGGTTCAAGCATCAGCTGATTCTACTCATTAATTCCTCACATAAATCATATTCCTGCTTTTTAAAGTGGCAAGGGTGATAAAGCACACCGTAAAAGGGAACTAAGGGAGAGAGACAGAAGGAGATCAAAATGTTTGAAGAGACGATTTGCTGTCAATAAAATGGAGTTAATTTACATACTGGCAATGTGGGCGCTCCCACTCCTTCGGCAGGCAGTGCCCCAGCTGGGCGCGAGCTCCGGGCGAGAGCGGCTGTGGGGGCCACGGGTGGGGGCCCACCTGCAGCAGGACGCGGAGGCCCCTGTCAGCTCCTCCCTTGCAGCCACCACAGAAGCTGTTGCTGCGCCAGATCTGGGAGCGGGAGCAGAAGGAACGATTTGGACAGAGGGCGCGTGGGCCGACCACGCACACCTTTCTGCCCCGTTTCCTCGGCACAGCTCTCGCACTCGGTGCTGTGCCACACGTGCCGCCTAGCCCCTGCACAGAATTGGGGGAGGGGGCGGGGGGCCACGCCAGGAACGACGGCCACGTGTGAGGCGCACGGCAGGCATGGCCGATTGATCACGGCCTTGACGGGCCGTCACGGTGCCCTTGGATGGGCACCACGGCGGCCTCCTCCCAGCCCCACCCAACAGGCCTGAGCGTGCGGATTCAGTGCCCTTCCACACGCAAGGCCTCCACGTGGAGCCTGATGTGGCCGCTTTGTGAGTGGGGGCCAGTGGGGTTTCTTCAAGGCCTGGAAAAATGGCTCACTTCTCAAATGCAGAGGAGGAAATTGCAGCAGAGCACGGAAAGGGAGAACGCTTAATAAGCCATCGGGTAAAACCAGCAACAAGCGAGGGGGCACCCTCCTTGTGGGTGCTTCCCCCCAGCCTTCGTGTTGCCTTGAGAGCCTCTCTGTCCTCCCCCATCTGAGGCAGTGGCACAGCCCACGGGGGCGCTGTGGTACCCCGTGACCTGCGTGTGCTGGCTGACTCGCCAACGGTGATCATCACTCGGCATATGCCTGGGAGTGCTTTTTCTTTCCTTCCCTCTTGTGGGCTTTGCACACACGGGATTCCAGCTGTGACGCTGGTTAAGCTGGCCAGTGGCTGAGGATTGCCTGGTTGGGTGGCAGAATGTATTACTATCATTTATCTCAAAATAAAGGAAATTCAAGAGTGAAACAGAATATACTCTGTAGGAAGTAGAAGAAGAGAGGGTTGGGAGGATGAGATCTTCAACCATATTAGCATTTGTTGTCGTCATTAGTCACGAAGTCGTCGTGTCCGACCCATGGACAACATTTCTCCAGGCCATATTAGCATACATCTAAATTAATATTGATATCAAACTGTCTGGTGAAGATTTTTTCACATTACTTGAACAATTGTTTAGTAATCTTCTATTGCCTTCATTGATTTGGTTTAAAAAACAGAAGAGGAGCAAGAACTATTATACAAGTAGCAATTTTTGTGCAAAACTGACATTCAGAATTGGGAACAAACACGATATGAAATTATATACCTTGACGTTACAGCATAACATTCCAAACATCTGACTGCAGCCCATGAAAGCTTAAGCCATCATAAATGTGCATTTTTTTGCAGTGGGGGCAGCGGGGGGCATACGGCAAAAGCAGCAGAGTCTTATAGAGAAAAGTGTGCCATTTTTGCTTGGGCTCCTTTTCGCTCTGAATTTGTCCCATTCACAGCCAGCAACACAAATGCAAATTGGAAGGCAATTTCCCAGAAAATCTTACAATTCCTTAAACCTAGGGTCACAATTAAAAAAGCGCACTTTCGTGTTGTAATCTATTTCATTTCCATACCAGCAAATAAGCTAAAGCTCTGAGTGGTTCACAGAAATTACAACCCAAAGATGACAAAAATATCTCATAAAAACTTCAGCATTCAAAACATTAAGCCAATCAAAAACAGCTTTAAAAAGGGGAAGTGTGCATTTTGGGGGCACACTTTTAAAATGCGTGAAGAGATACAAATGTTTTCAATATGAAAAGGGAAACAAAGCTTGCTTGAGGAAGAGGAGCCCAGTGAAGCCAGCAAAAGATCGTCCTTGCAGACTTAGGAGCCTCTCCTTAGTCTTGTGGCACCTTTACACCAGCCTATTTATTCTGGGGGACCATCCACTGCATCAGATACCTCGAGTGCTAAGCAAAGCCCAGCAGATCCATGTACAGGAGACACACAAGAGCTTTCCTCCTGACAGCCAGTTGTATGAACATGTCCCGTTCACAACTGCGTACTATGCTAGAGTCCGAGCAGGAATGTATTTTGGAGAAAATGTGGGTTCCGTGGTCCTGGCACAAGGCGGTGCGGCACTCCAGCTGCAAAATAGCAGCACTGCGTGGGACTTGCCTTCCAGTATGGCTTGCACTGAAAACGCAATACCTGATTTTTCTTGCCCAAGAGGAAGCTGGAAAACAAAGGAAGCCAGTGGCGCCCTGAAAGGGGGGCCACGAATGTCCGTCACTGAGAGCTCGCCAGTGCAGAGAAAATGGCCCTTGACATTTCAACGGCCGGCCCCGGTGATCTTGGGGGACACGTCCTCCTGAGGTAACAGGAGGGAGCTCCGCAAGTGAGGCGCTGCTGGGAATTCCGTCTCCCGCGAGGGCCAAACGCAGGTTGGCCAGGTGTGGCGCGAACCGGCTGCCCTGGATGCGTGCGGAGCCCAAGACGTTTGCTGCTCTACGAGTTGTGCTCCAGAAAACGCTTGGGCTTCTCCCTGCCAAGCTGAGCCTGCACTGCTGCAAGCAAGACAAGCCATACGGAGATGTTGCAAATACTGTTGTTATGCTAATCGTTATTGTTTGTGATGGATTGTTCTTCTGGAAAAAATGTTTCTCAGTTTGTTTTGAGTGTGACTGCTTTACCCTGTCAGTTGTTTACCTTTTGTATCTTGCTCAAACACAAGATTTTGTGGATTTAGGTTAAAATGTTAAGTGGCGAGAAAGATCTGGTTGAAAAGCAGCTGCCCGGGAGCCACGTGGCAGGAGTGGGGCTGCCAGGCCGGCCCTGCCAGCAGCTCCTCTCGCCAGCTGGCAGGTGGGCCGAGGGCAGGGACGATGGCCTCGCCGTTGCAATGAACGGCCAACGTCCACACCTCTGCTGAGAGCCACCGCTCTGGGTGCTTTCCAGGAGCCTCTTTCCTGGCTGCCTGGCCACGCTGCCACGATGCAAGAAAGCAGCCAAGACTCGCAGGTTCCTCTGCCACCAAAGAACAGAGTGGGATGCAGCCAGCAAATTGTTCTGCTGCCTTCCAAGGCTTACAAAGCAGCAGTACCTTTTGAGCCCCTTCCGACACACACTGCTCGCACTGAGGCCGCTGGGAGCGTGTGCCCCCGTCTCGCACAGGCCCTCTGGCCCCCAGACCCACAGCAGAGCCAGAAGGGGCCAGAGGGCCTTCGGGTGCTGCCTGCCCCCACTCAGTGCAGGACTCCTGCAAACACGTCCCTCTTGGGGCTGCCCGGCTGCCTCCTGAATACCCAGCACCTTCCTCTGGGACCACGCAAAGGATGGGGGGCAGGTGAGCAGGCCGGCCAGCCAGCCGGCAGCCTTCCCACATGCAGCAAAGCCACAGCCCCCAGCAGGGCGTCCACCAGCAAACAGAGTGCAGGACAAAGCAAGCCGCCCACGGGCAGCTCACCAAAGCTGCCGGCCATTGCCCGGCTCCCCAGCGCTCTTCACACAACCTCTGTCCCAAAGCTCCCTTTCCCCCTCCTGGCTGCCTTCCCTCCCGTGCCCGACACACAGAGAGGTTTTCTTCCTTCTATGGGTGCGCCATTTTGGGTTATGTTATTTGTGGACGGAGATGCTTACCTTTCCATATAATTCAATGGTGTGCAATGTATGAAAAGTATTAAATAATTTAAAATGCAAAATTGCAAATCACCCCATGGATGTGCCCCAACATATAGAAAGGAATTGTCTTCTCCAGTGATGTCACTCTCTGCCGTCTTTCCCAGCAGCCACAGTCTAGGGCAGTGATGGCGAACCTTATAGAGACCAAGAGCTCAAACTGCAACCCAAAACCCACTTCTTTATCGCAAAGTGCCAACACTGCAATAAAAACTGAAAACTGAGGTTTTAGTTTAGAAAAAACAACTCACAGCCAGTCCAAGCAAATGTATATACAGTGCTACCTTGGCTCATGAACTTAATCTGTTCCAGGACTCTGACCATGACCCAAATTGGTCGTGAGCCAAGTCAAATTTCCCCATAAGGTTCATTCCAAATAAGGCTAATCCATTCTGTAGCTATTTTTTTTTAGTCAGAAAAATGTGAAGCAAAGTGACAAAGAGCAACAAAGATCACGACCATCTCCCCCCACCACTCCGAGCACTACCACAATCACGCCCATCATCCTGGTGGGAGGGGGGGAGACGGGTGTGAATGCAGGCGCTCGGGGGGGGAGACGGGCACGATCATGCTGGGGGTGGGGAGATGGCTAAGATTGCGGTTGCGCTCCTGCAGGAAAGACGGGCACGATCTCTGTCATCTCCCGCCCCATACCCCCAGCACGATCGCGGCCATCTCCCCACTCGGGGGGCCACCCAATGCAGAGTTCATGACCTGAGCCAATTTTTTAATGAAATTTTTTTTCGGGACCCAATTAGGTCCTGAACTGAGGTGTTAATGAGCCGAGGTACCACTTGGCAGCGCACTGACCAGCTGTGACGTCATCGCCTGGTGCCGCTACTCCCTTCCGTGCATGCGCATGGCCCCTGTGTGCGCTGTTATCCGATGCTCGGCTGCTGGGGCGACATGGCTTGCGTGCCGACAGAGAGGGCTCTGTGTGCCCACCGTGGCCCACGGGCCATGGGTTTGCCACCACTGCTCTAGGGCGAGACCTCTTCAACTTCCATCAGGCTGGGTTTCCACTCTGACCCCACAAATAAGTTGTACCTTCCAGGCCTTGCTAAAGCAAAGCAAAGCAAAAAGATTGGGCTTGGCTAGGATGCCAAGATTGTGGAAAGAAATCAAGGTCCTTCCCCAAAATTCTGCTGAATTCCACACGACAAAGGGAAGGCCGAGCTGCCGAGGGATGCAGGAGCCAACTGCGGTCCTGCAGGACAACTGCCCCGTTTCATCTTCACAACCCCATGCAGCATTCTAGTGCCCTGCAATGCGCTCCACAAAGGCAGTCCTCCTCTGCAAAAGGAATTCAGCACTTCAGCACAAACATGTTATTACAAACAGACCAAGTACATAATACCCACTTCTGGAGCAGAGCTCTGTATTAGGATCGGGGAATCTTTTTCTCCCCAAAGACCTGTGAAGCCACCCAGAAGTCCGTCGAGGCACAGCGGGGCAGGCCACCCGCGTTCCCCCATATGCGCCTACTCCGTTCCTACCTGCACAAGTTCCAGCTGCACAAGCGCAAGCACGTGTCTCCCTCTGCACGCAGCAGCAGTGGTGCCTCTTCCCTGTGCGTGGAGAGAGCCCACCCTGGATGAGAGGGCCAGTCTCCCCCCGCCCCATCCGCAGCGCCCCCTGGGAGGGGAGAGGCTCTGGGGAGGGGACCCAAAGCCAGAAGCTCCCCTGCAGCTCTGCAGGCTCACGAGGAGCAAATGCAACGGGAAGCGTCCCCACCTCACACGGGGCCGGTTGGCCCTCCCTGCGTCACAGTCCAGCCAAAGTAGGACCCGGCGAGGCGAGGCGAGGCACTCGTGGCATCTGGAGCACCGGGCTGCCGGGAGCACTGCCACGGCCCTCGGCCTCGCAGCGAAGGTGGCGCCTGCCCTCCGCCAAGCAGGGCACGAAGCCACCGCCCGCGCCTCGCGCATTCACCTGGAAGCAGATCCCACCGGGCTCAGGGAGGGTTGCGGGGCGGCAGGAGGAGAGAGTGAGGAGAAGGGAAGACTGGAGGTGGCGACATTGCTGGGGAAATAGTTGCGGGGAGGGGAGGGGAGGGAAATTGGCCAGTGCTCATATATTTTGTTTTAACAGATACCATTAGAGCCAAATTAGACCGTTTATTAGATCACCGGAGATTCACAACCAGCTCTGCCATCTCCAAGCGTCTCGGAGAAGCAGCTGCTCGGAGCCCCATCCGCACTAGGGCGCAGCGCCGGTGAAGCTGCTTCTCCCGCAGCTGGGAATCCAGTTCCCCCCACCCACATGGGGCAGCTCCCAGGAGGAAAAGTGCCACCGTGTTTTCCCAACAGGACAAACAAAAGCGGCCTGCTTCCTGAGGGCACGTTTCTTTATCCACTTGAATGTTTATGAAGCACATTTCCTCGAAAGAGCTCCGACCCTTGGGAAGGAAAAGGATGACGTGGCTTTTTTTGTGATGTCAGGGATTAAATGGGGTGTGTGCACATGTGCGTGTCCGCATTGGCCAAATTTTCTGCCAAAATCAAAGGTCTACTTGTTATTGGACGCTGGTTGCCATCCCAGCAGGCCAAAAGTCCCAGAAAACTCACAGCGCTGTGCTTCCTGCAAAAGAAGTGGAGGTCAGGAAGTGGGAAGGAAGGAAGTCCGACACAGGGAGCGTGGCAGAGATTTCACTGGGATATTGGAGCCAGGATCTCAGGGTGGGAACAGCAGGGTTTTCCCAACAGGCATATGGTTCAGGAGAAGTGAGCACGAGGCGACCCTCCTGATGGGCCGAAGAGGGGCGAGGAGTAGGCCAGTTTAAGATATAAACGCCTGGCGCAGAAGGGCAGGGTGCCGAGTGGGGGACTAGAACGGCGAGAAAGAGAAACAGAGAGCGAAAGCCCCAGATAGTAGGCGCGGGGGCGGATCTTCTGCTACGGGAGAAGTTGAGGAGATGGTGGGACAGACCCAGCAGGATCTTGCTGGGGAAAGTTCTGGAGAAAAAGGGGGCACGGTCAGTCCAGGGTTTATCCCTTGTTGTTTTAGCCTATGGCTACAATGGCAGTTTTGTTCTGTTTTGGTGCTACAAGCGTGTTCAGAGATAGAAACACTTTCCTCTTAACATTTTTTTCAATAAACATTTAATCTTTGTTAACTGAGAGCTTGTGGTCTCTTTCTGTCGGCTACCCACATCAGTCTGATAGCCCACACACACAACTGCGGGCTCTTTGCGATCTTTTGGGCCTCCCGATCTTGCTTTTGGGTGTGATCTGGCCCAGTGGCCAGAAGCTGCCCAGCATCCTGACCCTGCGATCTTCTGATGTTGCAGTGCGGCTCTCAGACCAAAACTTGCATGCCAAATGCAGACGCTGTGGAAATGCATACAAAAATATGTATTTTAGGGGGAATGCTTGCAAATGTGTACACTGAGGAGAAGCTTTTAATAAATGCATACATTGGGGGGAAATGTATTCAAATGTCTACATGAACTTAAAAAAAAAGAATGCGAGTTCATATGGAAACTGCCATGTCAGTGTTATAGAAAGCGACGTGTGGTTCGTACGTCCTGGGGGCATGCCCCGACTCACCAACAGAGTGCAAGAGCAGGTTGCATATGTCTGTGAAGAGGGCGGTTGTGCATGCCTGTGGCTCACGTGGGTGTGCGTGTGTGTGCATGCGCAAGAGAGAGAGAAGAGAGAGTGCGTGTGTGCATCTGTGTGTGGTGGTGTGTTGTGGGAGAAAAGGAGACGGGGAATGGAGCAGGCCAGCGGAGGGGTGCGGGCGGCAGGCAAAGAGACGTGCCCTTTCACCCAGTCGCGGGGCAATCCGCGGACCCGGGCAGGGGCAGCGGGAAGGAAGAGGCAGGCCCCGAGGCCCTGGGGGTCGGCTGCAGCACCTTGAGGTGGCCCCCAACATGAACTGAGAGGCCGTGAAGGGGGTCCAGGGGTGGCAGTGTGGCCATAATGCCTGGTCCCCACAGATGCACGCTAGACGAACGAAGGAGTCCGGACGGTCCTCCGGGACCGTGCGCGCAGCGTGCCGCAGGAACTGGACCAGCACCCTGGTCCCCCGAAGCCGGGATGCCCTGATCCAGGCACCGTTGCTTCCGGCATGCAAATCAAGCAGGGCAAAGGTGTGCTAAGGCACGCACACCCGTCAAGGGTCTGAACACAGAACTGCGCATTTGCCTCCGCCGAGCATCGCTTGGGGGTCCCAGCCCGGGGGTGTTGCTCCTGCCTGCTGAGGCCCCCGCCATGCTGAGCAGCCCCCCACATCACCCCCCCCCCCCCCCCCCCCCCCCCCCCCCCCCGGGGGCCCCGGCCGCCCCCCCCCCTCCCCCCCCCCCCCGTCCTGCCAGCCACACAGCTGATTCTCCACTGTTCTTCCCCTTTCTGTTTCTGGCTCCCAAATATCAAATCACCTTCCCCAGGCTGTGCCCTCCAGATGCTTTGGACTACAGCAGACTCCCAGCGTTCACTCTGCGCAGTGCCCCTGCCTATTTCCTGCAGCTTTTCCTCCACGGTGAGCCTGCTGAGGCCTCTGGGCACAGCGGTGTCACCCGGGGATGTGCCCTGGCCAGACACCACGGGGCGGCCGTGGCCACGGAGGCCAGGGCCATCTCCAGCTGCTTCGGTGCTGGTCCGCACAGGGGCCCCCTGCACAGATTTGCCGTGGAGCAAGCTTTGCGCGTCGCGCGTCTCCACGTGGCCGGAGCCTGCAGTGCCCCGACCAGAGAAAGGAGCAAGCCGAGGCCCTTCCCGGCCCCCTCGCCCGCCCTCGCCCTGCCTGCCGCAGACCGGGCTGGCCGCGAGCACACTGTGTTGACACGCACCGCTCTCTGCTCCTCTGCCAAAACATCTCCTGCTGCTTATTTATTTATTTCCTCCTGATAATGGAGGGGATCGTGTTTCCGGAAGAGCGCCAGCAGATGACGGGAGCCTCAGCACTGATACTGCCAGCACAGCCTCTGCCAGCTTTTTCTGCCGGAAAAAATTCATTTTTTCCAGAAGGAAGCCATGAGTGCGAAGTGGAATCCAAATTCGATTTCTCTGCACTTTCTTCTTATTTTGGTTATCGCAGAGCGGCCCACCAGGTGGGGCAACGGAGGAGCTCATTCAGCTGCAACTCAGAGCCTTAATCCAATTTACAGTTTCTCTTGGAGAGATAATTACAGCCGTTAAAGCAGTTAGTGCTCCACAAAGAGCCCCCCATACAAAGCTCCAATCCTGCCTTTCAGATACCCAGGGTTTCAGGGATCCTCTAGAAAGTGCAGGGCACAGGGTACCTGCGTGAAGCCCAAAGCGAGCGGCTTTTCTCCCAAGCGTGCCCCGGGCCCTTGCCAGCGCGCCTTGCTGCCCCTTGCTGCCCTGTCGCTGCGCCCAGGCCCCGTGGGGTCGCAGCTCTGTCTGGGTGCGATGGAGAGCCACGTGTGGCCTCATAGTGCGGCGCAGGAGCCCGGCTGTCTGGTGGAGGCAGGCTGGGACCCGGCTGGAGGCTGGCCGTGGCTGCGTGCAGTGGCACTGGCTCGCCACAGGGGCTGCGGTCGGTCCTGCTTTGCAGGAGGGGCGTAGGCCTCCACGCCCCCTTGAGGTCACCCAGACTCTGCGCGCAGGCACGAGGAAGGGGCCTGCCTGGAGCGCTTTCAGGCGTGCCGCTTGTCGATGCCTCCAGGTGAAGCGTCTCACCAAGACTTCGCGCAGGAAAGGGGGGTTGCAGGGAGCACAGCTGGGTCAGGCACGGGGGCTGTGGATCGTGCTGTGAAACTGCAGGAACAGAGGTGGATGCAGTCCCAGGGGCTGCTCTGCCCTGAGGTGGCCTCCACCTGGATAAATGCCCCGAGGGCCAGAGCAGCTGCACCCCTTGGGCCGACCAGCCAGAGGGGCAGCAGCTCCCCCTTCCTGGAGGTCTCCAAACAGGCTGGGAAGGAGCCGGCTGGAGATGCGTCACTCTTCTGGAGCCCCGCACTGGCCTGAGGTGGGACTGCACGGCTGATCCCACCCCTGCAAGCCCGTCCTTCCCCGTTTCCTCCACCTTCCGCTTCCTCCTCTCAGGTCCACATGGAGATGGGTGTTGGAGGGATGGAGGAGTGGGGCGGGATGGGGGTGGCCCCCCAGTGCTCTAGCCCCAGATCCTTTCTGTGGGGAGGGCCCAGTGGTTCTGCTCATCAGAGCGAAAGAGCCAAGCCCCTCTCCTGGCCGAGGGGAAGGAGGGCCGCCACCAGGCTCGGCCAGTCAGTCTCCCAGAGCTTTGCTCCTGCGATCCCCTTGACGAACGTACATGTGCCGCTCTCCCGTGACTCACCCCAGGGGGGAAGCGGGCAGGGAGGACCTTGCCGAATGTCATCTCCTGCGGACAGTCGCCACCCAAAAGAGAGGTGCTGGCCAGGGGCCCTTGCATCCCCTCGTGAGGCCGCATGTCTCCCAGCCTGCCCTTTCTCGGTGGTGAAGGAATCGAGGAGAGCAGCACTGCAGCGGCCGGCCGGCCTCGCGCATGGCTGCAGGGGCGCTCCCCGCCATGCGCTGCATGTCCTGCACAACTGGCACAGAGGGCAGGAGGGAGGGCGGGAGGACGCACAGGAGGCCGATCGCTTTCAGCCGCACTTCTTCCGCATTCGGCCTCTTTAAATGCAATGCGAGGGGGAAATTGACAAGCTCCCTCGCTCTCTCAAAAGAGTGAGAAATTTTCATTGATTGATTTCTTCATGGCTTCTTAAACAGATAATTAATTCACCACGAACCTCCGGATGCTCCGTAGCTGGTCGTTAATATTGTAAATTCAGATATACTTCAATAACCGCCTGACCCCCCCGTCACCCCGTAATAGATAGCCGTGCTGCAGTGGTGATGTGCCGGGGGAGGGGGAGCAAATCAATTTGGGAAGACATGAAGGGATCACCTAGTGGAAGGAAGCTATTGATTCTCTCTCATAAGGCACTGCTATAATATTTATTCTTTTGTAAACAGAATTAACCCGGCATCATGGGTCATTCCTATCGAGTAGCAGCATTCTCCGTGTTCATAGAGTAATACAGATTGTAGCAGACAGGGTGGAAACAGCAGACGGGGCATCAAAACCGCACCGCTGGAATGCACTCGCCATGGCCTGTTGCTCCTCGGAGAGCGACTCTGCAGCCACGGAACCGGCCGAGGAGCTGGCCTGAGGCCGAGGGCCTGGGCTTGAGGAAGGCCAGCCCCACCGCCCGGGACTCACTCATCCCTCACCCAGCTCTTCCCTGCTGTGCACCCTACAGAGCTCCTCAGACAAGCTAACAGCCCTTCCTCCGTAGCAGGCAGCTTCGTGCAGCCGAGGGAGGCCTGCACAGCCCTCCCCGAGTGGTGGGCTGGGTGCATTTTATTGTCCAGCAGGAGCCCAGCCTCGGAGGGCGGCTATGGGGAGGATGCCTGCTGACGGTGACCTAGAGAGATCCGTGCCACTGGTCGGACAAGCACTCGACCTTCAGGCAGAAGGACGCCGGCATGGAGGTGCAGCGAGCGAAGCTGAAACGGATTCCTCTCTGTAACATCATTTGCTCATCCATCCTCCAGATTGTTTATGATTCCTCAGTAACCGCAGAAAAGCCCCAAGGAAGTCTTCGGAGCAAATATGGCCTCATTTGAATGAGTTTCACCACGACGAGCGTGGCTCGCAAGGCCTGCCAGAACCTTCCCTGGCCGCCCGAGCAAGGCCCGCTCGGGGAGCGCGGGGGGGGGGGGGGGATGCTCAGCAGCATCTGGGCTGAGCTCCGTCAGATTCCGGGACTGCGAGAAAACATGCAGCATGGAAATGTGGCCGGCTGCAGGAGTGCTGATCTCATCCCGAGGACGCTGCAAACCCAGCCTTGCAATCCATCACTTGTGTTCAGGCAAAACAGCTGCCAAAATGTTAAAAGGCGTTCGAAGGAAGCTGATAACAGCCCCTCTGCGCAGTCCTGTGGCATCCCAGTGCCCGAGATCCCCCTCGTGCGTCACTGCGTGAGCGTCACAGGGCCCTGCTGCTCTGCTGTCCTGTATCGCAGAAGGGAGGGAGAGGAGCGGGGCGTCGCTGGTGATGGCCGGGGGGCGCCTTTGGACAGATGGGAGTGACCCAAGGAGTAGCTGGTGCTCCTCCAGGTGTTCCCCACAATCCCATTCACACCCACAGCAGCTGTTTGCCACGGCGTATTAAGGTCTGACGTGGCATGGGTGGAACACTGCTTGTCCTGTGATATCCTTTGCCCCCCTCTGCTTTCAGGAGCTGCATGGAGGGCAGGGGTGAGATCGGAGCGTGGCTGGCTCCAACGGGTAGCTTGCCCGCAGCCTCCAAGCTCCCGGGCTGGACCAGCTGTGCCCTGGAGGCACCGTAGCAGAAGCCGGAGGGTTGCCAGTGGCAGCGTGAGCAAGGCGTGGGCAGGCAAGGGCGCAGGTGTGTGCTGCGGACCTGGGAGATGCCCATGGAAGGAGGCCACGTGCGCCAGGCAGTTAGGGGAGTGAAGCGTGGCCCTTCCAAGCAGTGGGCTGAGGCCCTTCCCATGCACCGTCCTCCCAACGAACTGAAGCAGTCCGGCAGCCGCTTCCTCACCCCCTCCTAGGACCTCCTCGGCATCCCTCCGGGGAGCACCGGGCCGGCCGGCCCCACTTTGACTCCCCCCCCCCCCCGCCAGAGATCAAAGGGAGCCTCTCCCAGCAACACGTGTTTGGGGAGGCCCCCTGGGCTGGGGGGAGCCCGCTCGGGAGGGGCGCGCACAGACCCCGTGCCCCCCTCCTGCCAGAGGGAAGCGAGGCCAAGTTCCTCGCGCTGACATGTGATTCTCGCGGCACTTCCTTGCTTTGGCCATCGAGGGCAACAGCTTGCGGCTAATTAGCACATTCAGAGGTGCTGCTCAAGCAGAAAGGCCAAGAGGGGCTTGTCTGATGAGAAGGACTGGGGAACTGACCCGGGGAGAGGAGGGGCAGCGGTCGGCCCGCATCCCATTATTTTCCCTTCCAGCAAGTCAGGTTCGCTCTTCTTTACCGCCACAGAAACATTGTCCTCCGGGCAGCTTTCATTCACCTGACCCCAGGTGCCCCCTCGAAGGGTAAAGAGAGTTTAACTATTGAGCAGCGGCAACAGAAAACTGGGCAGGAGATACAAAAGAAATTGCTGAGCAGGCCGATGTAGTCAGCTTTGCCGCTGACCTCCGGCACCTTCTCCGACGTAAATGGAGGCGCGGATCCGTCTGAATGGCGATGACTCGGCATCCTGAGACCGAGGGGGCTGAAGGGGACCCCGCGTCCCCCATTGAGGGGCGCGCTGTGCAGGGCCGGGAAACGCACGGCTCCAGTCTCCTTTCATTGCTTCCTTGTTCTGCTCGACAGACTCCCTCATTGTCTTCCGTCTGAATGGAACTTTGTTGCTGACAGTCTGTTTAATTAGGGATTCTCCTCCCTGTGAGAGCCCTTCACAGCCCCGGTTCGGTTCGCAGAAGATCACTTCCTTTCAAATGTTCGGCTGCAGTTTAACACTGTCATTTCTCCTTGGCTTCCATCAGGAAGGAAGGAAGGAAGGAAGGAGGGAGGGAGGGAACGGAGCCAAGCGGACAGGCAGGCAGACGGCTCAGTGCTTGCGGCCCCTGCCCCGCAGGCCTGAGGAAGCGGCCAGCTCAGCCCTCCAGCGGCAGGGCCTCACCCGGAGAGCAGGGCCAGCCCCACCGGGGCTCCCTGCATGCTTCCTGCTCTGCGCTTTGCGCTCTGAGCACACGTCCCACAAGGCCCCGGCGCTGCGAAGTGCTTCCCGCCACCCCTCCCGCTGGACCGAAGCCGGGTCGGCTTCTGGCTCTCCCAGCCAGTGCTGCCGTCCGGTGTCTGCCTGGTCAATGTGCCAGGGCTGCCCACAGCCTGGGAAGCAGGTGGAGCCGTGCGGAGAAGAGCGAAGCCAGGCCAAGGGGCCCCTGAAGCCAGCCTGGCCGGCACTTCATGAGCTGCTAAAGGTCTGCCTTTGAAGACGGACTCTGGAGTGCGACGGCTGCACCCCTTGAAAACCATTTGTGAGAAGGCCGTGGGGCACGTGGCAGAGAAGCTGCTGGCAGCCAGGCTGACCCACCGGCATAGCTGGGGCAGAGCAGGGGCGCCAATGAACCTCCTCGTCTTCCCGCTACCAGAGGGACTTGCCCATGGGGCCCGGCCGGCGCTGGCCAGGGCCGGCTGCCTACTGGACCTCAGAGGCCAGTCTGCCCTGCTTTGAAGGGAGCCGAGCCCCCTGAAGCAGAGGCCAACTTTTGACTCAGTGGCTTCGGACAATCTCTGCCCAGCGTCTAATCTGTCCTCGCCGTGCAAGCTCTCGGGAAGCTTGCAGCTCTACAGTTCCAGGCAGTGTTGCATGATGCACATTGTTTAGATCTATTCCAAGGCAGTGCCAGGCCTAGTTATGGCATGGAAAGACTTTTGGCCACACTGTCCATGGATAGCGGGCAGGGTGGCCTGCTGGACCCTCGGACCTCTCTGTGATATCTGACGCCATCGGCCATGTCACTTCTCTGCACTGGGCTGAAGAGGCAAGGACGGTTCCATCCCTCATGGAGGAGCCGTCTGTCAAATCCAGGCCGGGCACCTGGGGCCACCCGTGGGGTGAAATGATGAGCATGGACCAGGAGGCCCAGCTCCAACAGTCTGGAGGCCAGTCTGGGCTCCCAGGACCCCCCAGGGGCTGCACCACCGCCCTGCTGCCCCGTTGCCCCTGAACGTAACGGTGCTGGGCGCTGAGTCAGGAACTTGCCTCAGCCACAGATCAGCAACGCATGCCTGCCACCAAGCACGAAGCTTCTCGTGGCAGCCCCATGTTTGTGCTGCCCCTCAGACTGCCATGCATGGATCCCACAGTGGTGGGCTTTACACAGGCCTCAGAATCCGAGAAGAGTCGATCTGGCAGGGGCCATGAGGGCCACCAGGTCCACCCCCCTGCTGTTGCAGGACACCACGTCACACCACCCCCCTCAGAGGCTGCCCAGCCTCACCTTGAATGCGTCCAGTGTGGGAGCGCCCCCCACCTCTCCGGGCAGCTGGCTCCACAGTCGCATTGCTCTGACCGTGAGGAAACCTTAAAGAGCTCTGTCCCAGACTGCTATGAATGGACGTCTTAGTACTCTGAATTTAACTGCTCTCTTCAACCTCTCACTTTTGCCACCTGATTTCCTTCGCACACCATTTTGCATTGCGTAGCTCTCGGAGAAGTGGGGGGCAATCCAGGCCGATCCCTGAGGTGCTCTGCAGTGCAGATGCCCCAGGGCTGCCTCCGGGGCTTCTCGGCATGGGGCGATCTCCCGGCACTTTGCCGAGGGGGCAGGAGAATTAAAACACCCTTCATATGTGGGGATTCACCCGCGGAGGGCTGCCTCTGCCTCCTTGTGCATTCCATAGCACAACCAAAGTGGCACTGGGGCACGGACTGGAATGGTGAAAATGCACGTGGCTCTGTAGCAAATAATGCTTCCGTCTAGGAAAATACCGGGCCTTCTTTCCCAAATTTCTGGGAAACTCATGAGAGGCCCTGGAGGAGGAGGAAGAGGAGGTCAGGAGAAGGCCTTCTGCAGCTCTCGGGGGCAGCACGGGGGCTTGCCGTCGTGTGAGGGGCAGGTCACTGGGAAAGAAAGGAACCACAGAGTTTCCGGCAACAAAGTTTAAACAGTTTGTGGAGAAAAATGCTACTAGGAAAGAGGTTTCACCTGAATGGATGCAAAATGAGGAGTAGAGTAGTAAAGTAACCAGGGATAAATGCCTCCAACTGGCCTAAGGAAGCTGCGCCTTGATTTCGCGCACACTCCTTTTCTGAGCAACATCCTGCTACTGAGGCCACTTCTCCTTCAGCCTGTTCCCCCGTTCCAGCGGTTCTGCCTCCCCCTCCCTCCCTCCCTCCCTGCATTTTTCCTTGTTTCTGTCATTGCCTTTAGTTCCTTACCTTATTTTGTCTCCTCAGCAAACACTAGCAGGATAGTTCCTTGTCCTTGTCCACAACCCACATTTCTAACCCCGGATTGCTGCCTCTGGGCTCGTGTTGATCCTCGCGGCCTCTTCCTCCTCCCTGCCTGCCAGAGGAGCACTCCCGTTTCCTAAGTGCACTTTTTGGCTCCTAAGCCCACACCTTGATCCTGGGGGCTGAAGCAGGCCGGCACTCGTGCAGGAAGGCTCCAACCCAGCATAGGAACATCTCGATGAAGAAAGGCGGGAGAGACCTGCCCAGGACGCGCAGTCGGCCTGGGTCCCTCTCAGCTGCCGCACCACCGGGAGCCGAGGGGCTCCTCCGGTGCACAATGAAATGGGAAAGTGCTGTCGCAGTGCGGTGCTCCGACGCCCTCTGAGCACACCCGCCGGATGCAGTGGCGAGCACTCCTGGCTCTGCGGCCTCAGTGGCCGAAGCACCCAGAGGGAAAGGCTGCAGAACGATCGGTTGGTCGGTCGTCGCTCTCCTTTGAACTGCCCGGTGGTCACGAGGGCGTGGATTTCTGGGACCGAAAGCACCACATCTTCCTTAGCCTTGGAGAAGCAGATGCTCCCTTCTCTTCTGGTCCTAAAACTTTCCTCCATTCTTTCTGTTGCCAACATTTCGATGTTCAAATAAGCGAGCACTTCTCCCGAGTTTATTCATTCTTCTTTAGCCTGCTCCAGGGCAAAAGCAAAGCTAAGGAACAGGTGTGCGAGCGCATGTCATATATAAGGGCACACACAGGAGAGGACAGGAGCTGGCTATGGGCTTTGTGTGGCAGGACAGGAAAAGGGTGCAGCTGGACCTCTTCCACACAGCATGGAAGGGTGGGCAGAAAGACCAGAAGACTTCTGGGAATGCCGTAGCAGAACTTGAAGCTCATTTTTAGAAGCATGCATGTTTTGGGGTTACAGAAGAAATTTCAAGGAATGCCTCACAGAACAAACACTTTCTATGAGCACCCTAGCTTCTGGGAGAATGTGAAAGGGTTTACAGCAGGTAGGTTCACACAACAGGAAAATCCACCTTGCACAGAAGCTGCACAGGGTGGGTGCTTGTGAAACAACCCACAAGGCCCCTGGCAGAAGAGGGCTGTCCTCCCATGGGCAGCCCAGAGGACTCCGTGGCAGGTCCCACCTGGTCTCCTCTGCCCTTGCTGACCTTAAGTCCTTCTGGGCAATTTGTGGCGGCCCCACTTCTCTGCCCTCCTCTCGTTAGGGACTTTGCTCTCTGTGGTCTCCAAACTGACAGTCAGTGACAAAGAATGCCCCCAAACCCCCGAGTGCCATGTCAGAAGGTCTAACGTTGCACCACCTGTTTTGCACCCCAAGTGTGCACCAATATGCTCATCCATGCTTAGAAAATATTTAGTTGTTCTTTTGCGAATGCAGAGGTGCGTGCTTGCACAGGTCCAAGATGGGAACGCTCGTCGGGGTGGTCTCCTGAGAGGCGTCTGCAGAACCAGCACGCATAGGCGTCGACCCAGAGTGCTCTGCTCTTGACGTGGCTTCCCCGACAGCTGTCAAAAGGCTGGCTGTCGGGAGAAAGTCAAGCTGCGAGTGAGCTTCGCTTGCCAAAGGGGTGGCCAGGGGTCCCCTCCATCGCAGTGCGCACTCTAATTTATCTTGGCTGCAGTGACTCTTCCCAGTCTTACTGTGTCTGGAGGAGTTTTGATAGATGTCAAAACTCAGGCTTGCTTTCGAAGCAGACCTCTTGAGAGGGCTACCCAAGGCCTCGCAGCAGTTAGACCTTTCCTGCAATACTGAGGCACAGGAGTAGCACCTCATTCGGCGCAATACTGGGGCAGTGCGCTGCCCATTCCGTCGGCGAATCTGACCCTGCAGTTGCAGCAGCGGCTGCCTGGTCAGGTCCGCAGGGCTTCCAGTGTCTCACCGCCAAGCACGCAGCCCGACATAAAGCAATTCCTCCGGGTGGGGCCTGCATCACCACACACGGAGTGCCACTGTATGTGGCCCTGGCATGACGTTTGGCCGAAGGGGCCTACCTGGTGCCATTTCAGCAGGGAAGCTCGCTGTTTGGAAATGTGCGGCAGGTGCAGCAAGCCGCCCCTTGCTTCCAAAAGCATTTGGGGCCATTCGAGACACACCTAAAAGCCCTTTGGGCAGCCGAGATTATGTAAAAAAAATACAAGGGCGTGGCAGGGCTCAACACTCGGACGGTTTTGATGCAGGCTCATTTGACGCTAACGTTCTTGGGTTGAGGTGAACTCACTTTAATCAAGCAAAGGGATTTATTGCCAGATAGACACTTCTCAGGTGGAAATTGTTTTCCGGAAGGAAAATGACCATTGCCGAGAGAGGAGACTGAACCGGCGCAAGACAGTGGATGAAGGAAAAGAGCTGGAGCGGAGTCCTTGTGATTAGGGTTGACACGCTGCCAAAGCGTCTCCCCAGTGAGGGAGAAGCAGCCATCACTTCCCTCCATTTTGCTCTCTGCCTTGGCTGACTCTCCTCGTGGTGCCCTGTGCTTTCCTTTGGAGGTTTTGTTCCATCTGCTGCAGAAAGCACATCAACGGTAAACTGTGTTCCAGGAGTGAGAGGAGACCTCTGTCTCCTTGTTAGGACCTCTCTGCTCCAAACTGGGCCACTGTTGATCGTATCTACAAGAAGGCGCCTTGCATGCCAAGAGGCCTTTCTTGAACCACAGGTGATGTGACTCCGCCTCTTGTTCAGCAGTGGCTGGATGGCCTCCTGTCCAGGATGAGGAGATGGGGCTATCCTGCATCAGCAGGAGGCTGGATCTGACGACCCTTAAAGTCCCTTGCAAGTCTACGGTTTCCCTGGCAAGGGCCCACACTTCTATGGGAGAAGTGCTCCGAAGGGAATGCTCCCTGTTGTATTGACCACAACACCCGGCCACCCCCATGCACACAGATTGGACTGCTACATTTCAGTGACAAATTGATAAACTGCATCTTCTCTGGGTTAAAGATTTGATCTCATTCACTTAATCCACTATCAATAAGATATTAATCGTGCACCGACCCATTTTGCTCCTCACCCGCCTACAAATCCAATAATCATTTCAGAATTCACAGCTGAGTAGGACACTTGCTTCGACCAATTAATTCTAGGGGAGCCTCATTCATTTTCCCTGCAACCCTGCCCCCCCCCCCGATTCACGCACACACGGACAAGCATGTCCACTCAGCTCTGCACTTCAGGGATGAAGAGGGGAGTGAGCGAGTGTCCCACGCGGAAGGGCAAAGGGCAGATCCTTTGTTACCCTTTGCCATTCTTCACCTGTTTTCTCAACAAGCACCACAAGCGTCATTAATGGAAATCAGTCAACCAGTTGCAGCAAGACTGCTTCGGTCCAAGTTTGCTAAGTTGGGAGGAGCAACTGCCAGAGACCTTGCGAGGGGCAGGTGCCCTGGACTGCCTCCGCCTTTTATTATGCCACTCAAGGTGTGCAAGGATAAAATTCCTGATTGGGTTGGGCCAAAGTCAGCTGCCCCAGAACTTCCTTCACCGGAGAGTCCCCAGCCTTCGATGCGTCAGCCAGCCCCTGGGCCTGAAAGTGCAGAGTTGTTGCCCACAGCAAAAGACAGCATTTGCCTCCTGAGCCACAGAGGGGAGCCAAGCAAAAGGGAATCCGAGTGCAAAATGCTGCGCATTGTGCCCCGACAGAGCCATGATCCACCCTTCAGCTCCTAGCAGGTGTCCCAAGGAATAACAAGATGCAGCTCCCTTTCGTCAGCGGGACCTGTCCAGTCAGGCCTCTGCTGAGCACCCCTGCAGGCAGCACCGGAAACATGTTAGAGTTTTGAAAGAGAAACGCCAAGATCGTTCACACAAGCTCACTCTCTGCAGGAAGTCCCACTTAACTTTCAAGTGTGCCCGCCTAGGGTAAGTGTTCATGATGAGTTAGTTCATGACTCCCAGGGATTGACAGAAGTTGTTGGCAGGGTTTGCCTGGTGCATAACAATGGGAAATTCTCGATGCAGAATTCAATTTTTTTCTGTGCATTCATGATGCTTCTGCTTCCTTTAAGCTTGTGAATGAAATATGTACACATGAGAATTGTCTGCATCCTGAGAACTTCAAAGCTCATGGCCCTCCTTCCCAGGCCTGACCGAACCATACATACAAAAATACCGGAGATTATGCAGGTGTTGGGACCTGCTCCAGCAAAGCCTGGCAGAGCAGCCGCATCCAAATGTTCACACTGACAAACAGTGGTGCATAGCAGCATTTCAAGCTGTAAAGAGAAGGGACGCGATCGCACCCCCCTCCCTTCTGCCGAGAGAGGCGTGCGGAATTATACATGGTGCCGATAAGGAGATATGTTCTCCCCCTCTCATAATATTCGAACCTGAGGACATCCCAGGAAGCTGACTGGTGGAAGATTCCAAATGTACAAAAGGAAGTATGTCTTCTCCTTTCTGACAGATAGTGTGATGGTCACCGGTTTGGGGACTGGACAAAGTCACGGCGGATCAGGCCGACTGTGGCCACTAGTCCTGATAGTTCTATGCCGCGGATAAGCCTTAAGGCCAAGCATGGCAGCCTGGCTCTCGACCGATGGATGGCAGCCACTGCACCATGGCAAGACTTCTGGGGCCATGTGCTCCTGGAAGAGGTGGGCTAGGCTGCACCCCAGCCACCAACCCATGCCGAACGAAGGATGGGCACTCCTGAGACCAGGCAGCCTTGGGAAGAAGAGGGCCACAACGATTCTGTCTCCTGGACACTTGAGGCCACAGCTTATCTACCTTCTCAGATCATCAGAATGTCCTCCCAGCACTGGGGAAAAGGAGAGGCGTTTAGCATCTGCTCCTGCCCTGCATGGCTCATGGCTCCATTTGGCATATTTGGGCACCCACACAATGGCACCGCTGTTGCTGCCTTGCCACAGGGATGCTAGGCAGAGCTTCCCAAGGGAACTCCTCGCCATCTTGTTCCACGCTTCTGCTCAGTTGTCCTGTTGCTGGCTGCCTCCATGGCATCGCAGGGTGGGCAGCGGAAGCCTGCCAGCTGGGGGCTTCTCTTCCCCGGCCTGGGGCCCCTCCTTTGCCAAGGCATTCGGAAAGCCTTCCGGACCCCCAGAGAACAGGAATGCAGAGGAAGGCATCACACTGACTAAAGGAAGGAAGGGGAAAGGAACTGCAGAGCTGTGAACAGCAGCAGCATCTGGCCATTGTGGGCCCGAGCACTTTATCAACCGTCCTGGGCTCTGGGCAAAGGGGCCAAGGAACAAAGCTATCTCAAACATGAACAGAGTGCCTCCCAGGCCCCTAACAGGGGTGGGCGTGCGGGGCTGAGGGAGAAGGATCTGGAAAGGCCTGCTTCGGGGGTGTGGGAAAAGATCCCCCGCCACTGCGGCTGCCAGGGCTCCCCTTGGTGCCGCCGCTGGCGCAAGCTTTAGTCATGCAAGGGGACTAAGTGGCTGGCGGTGCCTGGGAGGGGAGGCTGGCTCCGGAGGAGGAACTGCGCACAGAAGTGTTCGAGCGACAAAGGCTGCAGCAGAACAAACACGCTAATCCCTTAATGAGGCGCCTGATCTCCTCCCGCCTGTGTGGGAGGTGGCACTGGGCAGCTCCCCTTGGGACACCCTTTAAAGCGCATTCAAAGGGCTCACCAGGGTCCAATCCAATTACCCCGCATCCCGCCGAGCCGCCTCGCCTACAGCCGGCAGTGCACACACTGCCCTTTCAGCGCTGCACTCATGGCTTGTTAATCCTCCCCTCATTAGGGCCTCTTCCCTCCTTCCCAGGGGAGGCGGAGCAGCCAGGCCTCCAGTGCCACACAGGGCTTACCTGCCTCCCTCGCCTGCAGCCCTGTGGGGAGAAAGGGGAAACCAGCCCTCCAGTGGGGTGCAGGTCTGCGGGGGCTGGGGGCGGATGCCGCCCTCTTGCAGGCAGTGCTATGCACCCCCCCCCCCCCCGCTCTTTCCTCTCCCCCTGGAGCATCACTTGGTCTCTCAGAAGTCTCTTGGCTCAGGCACAAGGAAGGGCCCTTCTGGTGTGTGCAACACTCCCCTTTTCTGAAGTCCTTCTGGCAAGCCGCTGCTGCTAAAGCGGAGTGAGCGTGGGCTGGAGCTTGTCCGGAACACGTGTCAACCTGTTCCACTGCTGCCAGGAGAAACTTCTCAGAGGAAGGACGCAAAAAGTCCAGCTGCCCTGTTGAGGCGCGGGGCCCAGGAAGACCGGCTGGCCCCCCGCCTCTCCCTCTCTCACTCGCCGCTTTCTCCAGGGAGGGCGTGTCCAGCACCTGCCGGGCCAGACTCCACATTACGAGGAACCTGCACCCGCTTCCATCCTGCATCTCCCCTCGTAAAATGCTCCTCAAAACCCAGAAGGCCGCGCCTTGGCCTCATCCAGTGTTTTCCCCCGTTGCCTGAGGCCTGCAAGGGACCCCAGAGCTCTGCATCTCCTGGGAGAGAAGCTGCACAGGGCCCGGAGTCGGCCACCTGCCCACATTCCCCGCGATCGGCAACTTGCTCCTCCATGCCCACAACGAGTGGCCGAGGTCCAGACTGGGGACACCCGAGCGGAGAACTGCAAACTTTGCTTTGCGATTTTGTCTTGGGGGCGGGGGGACTTGTAGAGGGCGCAGAGGTTCTGCCCCGCCTTGGCAGGTGAGCTCAGAAAGGGCTAGCCAAGCAGCCCGGCTCCTCCTTCCCCAGCGTGTGGCGGCCTGCGGGCCCTCCTGGCAGACCATGGCCGGCCTGCCTGCCTCCCAGGGACGCCCAGCTGCCCCACCCGCCCGGCCTCTTCGCGGGACCCCTGCAGTTTCCGTGGCAGAGCAGCAGGGGACCACGCGCTCCTGGGAAGGGAAGCCCGCTGGCTCAGGAGTGAGCTCAAGAGTCTGCCGTGGTGCTTCCGCCGGCAAGTCCCACGGGCGCCGCTGGAGGGATGCGCCTGCGGCCTCCCTGGCTCCGGAGATGCCGGAAGGTGCACGTGGGGGTGCTGGAGGGGACGGGGTGGGGCAGGGAGCGGGATTGGGTTTTAAAAGCATTATTGTTGCCAGAGGAAGGCATTCCTGGGCCCATAAATCAGAGGAAGGCAGCAGTAAGACTGGCATACCTGGAGTGTGTGAACAAACTTCATTTCCTGGGAGACCGGCATTCAATCACCCTCTGTCATACTTCACTGATCAGAGGTGGACATGAGAGGAGTTCATTAAGGGGGAAGAAAAATAATGTAATCGGCCCTCCCTGGTGCACGCAGTATTCACGACCCCAGCGCGGAGGAAAGCGCGCCCTTCCCACCACTGGAGGAACCCCAGCAGGGAGTGCATGTGTGGAAGGACAGCTTCTTCGGACGCGTCCTCCTCTCTCTGGATTCTGGTTCTCCCAGTCGCCCCAGAAGCAAGCTCAATGCGGCGCAATAGGTCCACGCGGAGGACCTCCCTTCATCCCTCAAAGCGCAACAGCAACTGGCTCTGGCCAAATCTGGAGCAGAACTTCAGCGCCGGGGGAGGAACGGGTTCCTGCCTCGTCCTGCAATGACGTTTCTCTTCCAGCGACTTTCCCCCACAGATGCTGGGAGCCACCGAGGCCCACAGATGCAGGCCTCTGTGTTAGGCCGGGCTGGTTCCCTCCGTGAGACGCATGTCCGTTCCAGGGAGGAGGGGGCCGGAGTGGCCAAAGGGCTCTGGGGGATGGTGCCACGGGATCAAATACTTTGGTGAGGGGAAGCCGCTGGAATAAGACTACCACGTAGCAGCTATTAAGGGGGAAAGTTTATACCTGGGAGGGACAGAACAACTGCTCACCCCACCCAGTGCAATAACCCACCCTCATTTTACAACTGTAGTAAATTGCATGCTGGCGAGGGGCGGGAGGCATTCGGGCGAATGCGAACTGGATCGCCAGGGGCATGACCGGCGGCCTCCACCCTCATGGAGAAGAGGCGCGCAGTCTGACCTCCGAGCAGGAGCGGCAGGGGTGCTCCAGTCGACGGGCACCGTTCCGACAGGCTGCGAGAGGTGCGCATTCTCCGGTCGGGACACGTCATCTCTGGGACGAGTCAGATGCCCAGGGGCTCCACCGTCGGACCGGGCACACTGGGGCATTTCCCCGGGAGGGGCATGGCTGGGGGCGTTAGCCATGTCACGGGGGATCGTGTGCATCTGCCGTTCCCTCCCTATGGACAGCTGGAACCCAGAAGGACCCCAGCCCCCCAGCTCACGCCCCCCCACTGCAGCTCAGCAGGAAGTGGCAGCCCAGAAAAGAGCACGGGGGGGGGGGCAAGCTGGGAAGCCCCGCCCCCTTTCCCCACCGCTTCTCCATGGGGAGGGAAGGAGGGGAGGGCCGCCGGCAGGGGCCCGCCTGCGCACACGCGTGCAGCCCGCACCTCCCGCCCGTCGGCAAGCTGTGTGGACGTGGGTGGCGGGGCGATGCCCGGCAGGGGCAGGGGGAGAAGCAGTGTCGCTGCCTTTCCCCCCTCTTCCTCCTGCCCTTCCGGGGTCCGCACAGGGCTGGGTGGTGCGAGGTGCATGCACCCGTCCACACGTCCCTCATCCTCACACACCGGAGCAGAGGGGAGGGTGGGGCCGCAGCTGCGCGCTGAGGGGGGAGCCCAGGTCTCTCCTCCCCAGCGCTCCCCCTCCCTTCCCGATCGGCCGTTGGACGCGTCCTCCACTGCAGTCCCAGCCCAGCCACGCAGACGCCCTTTCTCACGCACCTGATGGCTCCGCAGAGAAAATGATTTTGGCCGGGTTGCTGAGCAGCAAAGGGCCTCCCTCCCAGCCACCCCCACACCACTCTGACCCACAGAACCGCTGGGCAGTGGGGAGAAGGAGGATGCAGCCAGCCCCCTTTGCCCCGTCGGAGCGAAAGACAGGAACTGATGGACCGTTCCACTAATTCCTCCGAGGCCGCGCTTGTGGCCAGGGAGTGTGCGCACTACCCAGAGGATGCACAGAAACCTGTTGCGGTCTGCACATGCCCCAAGACCTGCTGGAGGTTATGCGCAATGTGCCATTTCCTCTTCATGCGTAGAGGAAATGTGCGTTGGTTCGCCGTGAAGTGGGGAGGATGCGCACAATGGCCGCTGTCAGGTACCGATTACTCCAGTGTGTGTGTTTGTGCGAGTGCACACACAAGCACGCACAAACAGAATCTGAAAAACCATCCTCATTTAAGGAAATACCTTAAAACGTGGCATTTTAAGAAAGAAAACAAGGATGCATCCCAGGGCGGCTGCCTGCAGAAGCCCGAGAGCAGAACAGTCAAGCCTCCAGGCTCGCATGAACACAGACACCCTGTGACTCTCCGCAGCCACAGCCGGTTCCAGGGGACTCCCGGGCCGGATCATCTTGTCCTGACCCAGAGCGGCAGGACGGCGGTTCGGACACCAAGCGGGAGAGCAGGTTGTGGGCGCACCAAACACGGAAGCACGCCGTGGACACAAGTGGGGGCTGGGGGAGTCTAGCATATGCAACCCCCCCAGCATGCTTTGAATGCATGGGGGGAGTCAGTGAAGCCTCACTAATAAAGCTACTCAGATTTCCTAGGCTGTGAAGTGAATTGGAAACAAGTGTTTAGAAAATAAATGCCATGGCAGTTCCTTGGGGAATGTTGGTTCTCTGCTTCTTTTTTAGGCAATAAACCTCCAGGCCTCAGGTTAGAAGTTCGCCAGGAAAAAATGTTGGGGGGGGCGGCAGGAGGAGAACACTTTCATCGGAACAGGACCTGTGTAAACTTTTTCACCAAATCTGTGCAATGTTTGCACCTACAGCATTTTGTTTACAAGCAACGCGAGTTCAAGAAAACTCAAAACATCTTGGAAAAGATACTTGCTGTGTTAACAAAAGCGTTGAGAGCACCGTGGAAAAGGTGCAAGTGGACGATGCAAAGCAGTCCCATTTCAAAGTGG
Organism: Varanus komodoensis; assembly: GCF_004798865.1. NCBI lineage: Eukaryota > Metazoa > Chordata > Lepidosauria > Squamata > Varanidae > Varanus > Varanus komodoensis. The sequence continues at coordinate 1,290,819 of NW_025335317.1, forward strand.
TGCCTTGGGTTTTCCAGTTTACGCATGGACTTTGGGCATATTGCACTCTGTCCTTCTGAAATGAGAAACTGGGCAGCCATTCGACACAACATGGTTGGGACAGAATGGAGGGAACGGCAGGCTCGCCCGGCTCCCTTTCCACCGCAGCAGCGGCCGCACACTTCACTGCGTGTGACACGCAAGTGGCCGTGCGCTCTGCCAACGTCGTGGCCCCGCTCGCACGCGGCTCACCCACAGTGCGTGGGGTCCTGGCTCCCAAAGGGCCGTCCTACTTGCTGTGCTGCAGTTTTTTAAAATGTTTTATTCCTGATGTTTGACTCCTATTTCAAAATCGTTACATTAGATCATTGCCCATGCAACCTCGAATGTGGAAAGTGGAAAGGCAGGATAAAAATTCCCCAAAGAATGACTTGTTCCGTATGCGCCACTCTACAAGCATGGAGGCGGAGAGACTGGGAACGCCACGCCAGCAAAGAGGCCGCCTTGTCTGGAAGGCATGTGACGGGCTCCACTCTGTGCATGGGTCTGGATCGCCACCCGTTGGATTTCAGTGGCCCGAGCTCTCTCGGCCTCCCTCCATGGTGTTGCTTGGCAAACTTCCATGAGCCACTGCGGTTGCAAGAGGCCCTCTTTTCTTGATGCCCTACAGGGTGCTGTTGAGTTGGGAATCCTGCGGAAGGTGTTCAGCACCCTTTCCTGGCTTCCTGCGGGCCTCCCAAGGCGCTCTCCCACTCTCCGGGCGCCTGCTTCGTGAGGCCAGCAGCGCCTGCCCTCCAGACGTCGCACCTCATCTGGAGGTGCTTCTGAGCAGCTCCTCATGCCAGCTATTTCTAATCTCTGTTTGGATCATTAGTGCCTCTTTTAATTTATTTATCCAATTTACCGCTGGAAACACTTCATGATTTACAGCCCTCTCCCAAGTGCATGTATTAATATGGCTTCTTCCTTTTCCCCGGGAGACAATTATCACGTCCCTGCAATGGGGAATGACGGCGGGAGCTCAAGGAAGCCAAATAGGGCCAGGCAGACTGGGATAAATGGGCGCGGCTACTGGCGCTCCGGCCGCCTTCGCGGAGCTGGCGCCAGGCACGGCGTACGCTGTGACGCGGCAACGTGCCCGGGAGAGGGGCTTCGTGGGGACCGGAGCCATTCCTTACGGCTAAGCACATGCGACCGAGGCTTTTGAAGCAGGGCTTCTGCTCGGGGGGGGGGGGGGGAGATGCCGCCAAGCGGATCTCATGCGGTGCGAACTTGCAGCATGTGATGCAACCAGAAACTGCATCAAAGCGGGACTGTGTGGTCGCATGCTGAGCATTTTGGCCGCGTCGGTTCCTGGGACCTCTTATGCAAGTGCATCGCATATGCAGTCCAGGGTGTTTGCAGCCTCATCTCCCCTCACACGGCGTTCTCTGTGCAGCTCACGGAACACAATATTAAAATGCAATAATAAAATATAATAATCCGAAACAAAAATTTAGGATAAAGGATAACATTTGTTTTGAAAGCTGAGAAAATAAACCAGACTATACAGCATCTGTTAAAGTAAACACAACAGATGAGAACAACAGTCATCCTAGTCTTAAGATCACTCTTTTTAAAGGCATGCAAGGATAAACATCTGGAGCAGAAATGATCATAAAGTCAAAGGAAGTGGGCAGAGAGATGCTCGGCGTGGGCGTGGAAGCGGCACTGCCGCCTGCTCTCTGCCCTGGCCCTGCCCGAGACCCAGGATCCCGCGTCGTGGCCAGCTGGGGCTGCCCTCGGCACAGGGCAGCCTCTCCAATGAACCTGGCACCACCCATTCAGACACCCCCCGTCTGCCTGGACCAGCCGGACCTGGCCCACCTAAACCTGGCATTGGGCTTGTCCCAAGGTTCAGAAAAGCCCAGCTTCGAACTACCCACGCCCTATCCTGGGAATCTTAAAATACAGGATATAAAATGCGCCCTTAATCCACTATGACTTGTTACTTTGGTCAGGACTGGATGGTCACTGCAGGCAGAGCAGCCCCCTAGGAACAGACTGAGCCTGCCACATATCACAAAATGGCTTTGGGTGCCATGTGCCGTTAGATTTTTGTCTTTCTCTTGCAGGGAGCTGCCGATAACCTCCTTTATTTCTTGGCAGAATTGGACTAAAGTATCGGGACTTCTCTGTGCCTTCTTCCAGGCCAGTGTGCTCAACATGGCAGCCCTCATGCATGGAGCCCTTGCCATTTAAATCCCCCCATTCTGAAGCTGGAGGACAATGCTCTGGCCTCCCACTCTGCCGCCGCCGCCGCCACTTCTGCTGAACCTTTACCTGGACACAGAAGAGTTGCCTCCAAGTTAGTTCCCCGTGAGGCGCGCGTCCCTCCCTCCCTCGCCATCAATCAGAATTATGTTTCTGTGCTTATATGATTCTTCTTAACTAAAAGAACACAAATATTTTTTTAAAAAATTAAAACATCGATTTCACCTTTTTATTTTCACCAAAAGAAACCTTAATGGCATGGTGTGACTCTCATTGGAAGTGATAAAACACAGGTCATAAAGCAAAGCTTTATCACTGTGCACAAGGGGTGTAAATTATAGCTATTACCCAGCCTCTCTGTCTGCTAAACTCAAGGAGTTTGTATATCCGCTCCTGATTCTTAAAGAGCTCGTGGCTCTCGCCATCTCCCTTTGTGTCTCGGGAGCCCCTATCCCTGCGTCGTTGGCCACAAGCAGACCTGCAAACCCCATACAGCCCACCTGATTTATGGGGACGGCGGTCAGGACTGACACCCTAATGAAATCCAGGACACCATATTAATGGGGCTGTTTGTTACCACTGGAGTTCAGCGGCTGCCTTGCACACCCTTCAAGTCATGCTCGGGAAGGCACACAAGAGCGCCAGTGAAGGCTACCGGGCCAGTGACTCCCGCTGGGGGCAACTCCCCCCCCCCGGGGAAATGGGCCCCTGTGCAACATGGCGGGGGTACACCGCCCTACCTCTCGGGGGGTCCTCTGGTGCACCTCACGCCTCCTGCTTCTTCTGTGGCCACCTCCTTCGCTGGCAATTCGCTGGCCGGCCGAGGCTCACCTGTTGCCCACCGTGCCACCTGTCCATGGGCCCACAGGCCTGGCTGGGTCCCCGTGTTCTTGCAGGTCCCACTTGCACTTCATGAAACACACAAAATTATCTCCAAACATCTCACCGAACTCACTTGAACCATCTTCCTGTGAAGACTGAGAATGATGAAAATGGACAAAGAGGGCATGTTTGGGCCGGATGGCTGCCTATTTGCCTCCTGGCCAGCCCATAAGTACTTTGGGCCACTGCAGGTTCAATCCTCCCTCTACGGATTAGAAACCCAAAGAAAGGGAAGGGAACTAGATTTGTTCCCCTTTTATATCAACACCTCTTCAACCGATCTCGGCATAACTTAGGAAATGACTGAATCTCCGCCACTTCAAATGAAGTAGCACCTCTGAGAAGCCCAGAGCGGGACCCCGGAGGCAGCTGAGTCCCCGTGGGCTGCCAAAGTGAATGCAGAATTCTGGTGGCACAGGGTCCCTCGGCAGCCGTGGATGCCGGGACTCAAGGTTTCCCGTGCAAGGACCGGCACACACATTCCTCACGGAGGCTGAGGCCTCGTCCACCGTGCTGCTTTTTGAAATCTTAGTCACAGTCCATGCAACAATGATCAAATGTATCAGTTGCATGATGGAGCGGCCCTTCCGAAGAGCCCCTTCCAAAAAGCACGCGCACCTGTGCGAACAAGAGGTATCATTATCGCCCCTCTGCATTCATGGATGCCGCACAAGCCGGCCGGCCGCCGGGTGATCTCTCCCTGAGGCAAGACACGCAGGGCCCTCACACTGAGCCAATTCATGCGACCTTTTCTGGGGCTCGTTTCAAACTCGGTTTGGTTTTTGGTTGTGCTTTCTGTCACATTTTTGATGACTTCAGGTGTGTGACAGGATAGCCTATGTGCAGCCCAACGGCAAAGTAACCAAGGCACGGAAGCTGAGGCAAAGGAAAGGAAGTGAGCTGGTGCTTTGGAAAGATGCGCTTCAGCACTTCTGAGAAGCAAAGGAGACCTCGGAGAAAAAGCCGGGGCTCCTCTCCCTCATCCATCTGGGCCTCTCCTTTCTTTTTCCTACAGAAATCGTTTTTTTGGCATTCTTCCCTAAGAATACCTCTGATTCAGTCCTCAGTTCTGGCTCATGGTCAGCTCAGTTGAGCAATGCAAATCTGTTCTTCGTGTGGAATTTTAATTCTTCAGGGATGGTATTTGAGTTATATTTTGGCACCATGTTCCTTTCTAACTTGACTCTGGTTTTTGAAATTAAGTGCTGATGGTCTCTACCACAATCTGCCCTGGTCTTGTTTTGGCAGCAAGAATACAATTTCTCCACCTTATGCTTCCTATTACATAATATATTTGATTTCTGAATTGGCCATCTGGGGAAGTCCATGTATTCGGATGTGTTTGCAATGAACAGGTTGCTGGCCTCACCAAATTCTCTGAGTTATTCTCCTGCTTCATCTCTTAACCCAGCCCAGGTTTCTCTATAACATTGGATTCAGATTTGTTTCCTACTTTTGCATTCCAGTCACCTAAGGATTAGCAGCATGTCTTATTCTGGTGTGTTATCAATTTCCTCTTGAACACCTGCTTAGACGGTCTCACCTTCTTTCTCTCTTCCTTTTTCAGCACCTGTTGTTGGAGCATAGACTGGAATGGCAGTTATGTTGATAGGTTTTCCACTCATTCTGACTGATATTATTTGGTTGGATTTTGCTTCATGGCCACCTCTTGCCTGTGCGACATCTTGCCTCGGCACTGGAGTCACGCCATCTCTTCTGAGCTGGACATTTCACTTTGTCCCATTCCAGTCCACTTCTATTTGGCTGCACCCACCAAGGCCTGCGATGCTCGCTCTTCCAATGTTCTGCTTTACGATTGGCAGCCTGCCCTTATCCATCCGCCGCACATTCCACGTCTCGCCTCTGCACATGGTGGCTGCTAGACTTCCGTTTGGCTTTGATCTAGTAGTGGCAACACTACTTGCATCTGTCCTTGGCCTCTCCAGCAGTAGCTCAAAAAGTGCCTTCCAACTGGGGTGTCTCCTCTTTGGGCACTATCTTGTTTTATTTTGGATTGCTTCATCATGGAGTTTTTGGGGTAAGAAGACTCACCAAGAGGATTATCACATCCTTCTGTGCAGCACCACCTAGAGTTGGCTTGTGCTCACCGCCCTTCTCTGTGGGAGACCCTCCATCAGCATCGCCGTCAACAGCCTCTGCTTCCCAGGAGCTACCCTTGAGAGGTTTCGCGGCCCCATCCCCACTTATGAGGTCCATTCTCTTGTTGCTGCTGTGACCGTTCCTCCTGGAGAGGGTGGGATGCACCTTTGCCTGCAGCCTCGGACGTTCCACCTTGGGTGGCTGTGCCAGGAGACTGGCCTCATGAGTCATTCTGGCCTCCGGGGGGCATCACTCGCAGCTTCTCAAGTTTCTCAAATGCCCCCACTGCATTCAGGGGCACTCTGCGTAGACCTAGCCATTTGCTTTTGTTGCATTTGCTAAAACCAAAAGTTCAGACACCTGTAGAGCAAAGGAGAAGGTGGGATCTTCAGCTACTAATCTGGTGCCTTGAAGAGCTCCTTGGTGCCAGAGGAGAGGAGAGGAGAGGAGAGGAGAGGAGAGGAGAGGAGAGGAGAAGAGAAGAGAAGAGAAGCCTTCATGTGTGTAAAGCCAGTGCAAAGGGGAAATCAGGGCAAAGGTGAGTCCTTCAGATTGGCCAGAATTATGAGAGCTCAGGTAAGCTTTAGCACCTAACAACTGAAGGCCAAAAGATGAGGAGGAGGAAAGCTGAGAGGCTGGCAGGACAGAACTAGAAGCTGCATAGGAAAGAGGAAAGCCCGAACCATATGAGAAGAACCACGGGGAGAGGCTGGGCTGCCCATTAGCCACAGCCAAACCCTGCGCACTGTGGCCCCCATCGATTTCGGGGTCCTTCCTGGATCACTGTTGCCCCTGCAGGGCTCAGCTCTGCAGCCCCACTCCTGATGCCAGGACGTCCTTGGGGTCTGCCAGCACGAGGGGCCTGTGCCCTCGTCCTCCTGCCGTCCCTGCACAGGCCAGGAACAAGAGGGCACGGCCCCTCAAGGCCCTGCCACCTCCAGCCTCCCCCGGCTAGCCTTCCAAGGCTGCGGACACGCTTGAGTCAGTCCATGGCAGAACGGGGACCCACTTCCCCCTTTGCTGTGGCCCATTTTCCCCCCTTGGAAGCGTTCCCAGAGACGCTGGAGAGCCAGGCATCCCTCTGCCATGTTTACAGGGAGCGGCTTCTTTGTGTCGAGAGGGGTTTCTCCCCGCAAAAGTTCTCCTGGTGCTTGCTGTTGTCTTTTCCCCTGCATAGCTGTTGAAGTACTCTCTGAATATGCTTAATGAGCCGTTAACTAGGCTCTCTTTGCTAGGACTGGGATGGAAAAGAAATGCTGAGTTCTGTGGAAACATCGGGACCAGGCAGATAAAGCACCTTTGGGGAAGGAAGAGCAGCAGCGGGAGGGGAGCGAGGAGCCTCCCTCCCTCGCGCACACGCACACGCACTGCACTCCGCAGACAAAGGAGAGGAAAGTGGGCCAGAGGGATGGGCGAGTTGTGGCCAAACAGAAGTCACACGGTCCGGGAGGGGAGGGAGGGATCCCAGCACCAGGAGAAGCGGAGGAACGGAAGGCACGAACCCCGGGGCTCCGCACACAAGGGCTTGAGGCGAAGCGCCATTCCAGCCCAGAGGTCCAGCACAGAAGCCAGGTGCAGCCACCACATGCGTGGGGGGCGCAATGCGCATCTCCCCAGCACATGCCGCCACCCAGAGGTGACGGCCGAGGGATGGCCAGGGCTAGTCCTGACCCCGGTGTGCAGGGAAGTGCAGCTCTTCCTGCACTGTCCTCGCTCACAGAAAGCAGCAGAAACGGCAGGAAGCCCCTAAGGGGGCGGCCCTGCGGAGAGGAAAGGACCTGCTGGCTCCGGGGAATGAGGGGCCCCAAGAGCATGAGGCATGCCTTGCGCGGAAAGGTTCTCCCTGCAGGGAAAGTCAACCCAGAAGAAAACTTCCCGGAAGGTTGCCAGTCCGCCGTGCTGCAGCTGGACGCTGGTGAACAGAGGAGAAATGCAAATCCTGAGAAAAAGAAGCCCCGTGAAAAAGGTCACTTTTTTTCTCCCACGGTGAACATGGAAGGAGCAACCTCAGTAAAGCGACAGCTTAAATCGTCCTGTTGAGAAGCCCTGAGACAGGGAGCCGGATGCTGGAGCAGCGTCAAATGCCCGCCTGTGCATAACTCAGTCGCTGCCTTGCAAACTCTGAGCACCTGCTCACCCGAAGCAGCGACCGCCTGGACTGGCGGCCCAGGGCAGCGTATGCATCGCAGGCGTCTTGGGTGCTCCTTGCCCCCCCCCCCGCCCCCGGTTTGCATGAGCATGAGAGCCCCTTTTAGGACGACCCCTCTTCTGACTGAGGGATGCACGCTGTTCATGGCCAAACAGCCGCGCCATCTGGAAGCTCTTCCTGACATTTGATGCGATCGCTCTCCTTGCAAGTTGGGTTCATTGCTTCCGTTCCTATCCTCCGCCCGCTGCAGTGCAGGCCTGCCTTTTTTGGGGAGCCTGTCATCCTCACTGGTCATCTCCGGGACCCTGTGGAAGAGGCCGGCATGGCCTCTCCAGGAGGGGACAGTCCAGAACTGCAGTCGTGCTGCCCCGAAGGCCCTGAAAAGCCAGACCTGCTCTTCCCCGGAAGTGTCCACCTTCTCGGCCTGGCCTTCCCCACTGCTAAACTGACAAGTTCTGGACACTCTCCAGGTATCAGAGTTCAGCGACCGGCCAGCAGCTGCCCAGAAGGCAGGCCTGTGCTGGATTGGGCCAACGTTCTCCTCCCGTGGGACAACCAGCTCTGCCCGAGCACAGCACGGGTTCCCAAGCACGGTCCTGCTTGCACCAGGGCCGTGCGGCCCTTTGCTTTCCTCCAGTTTCAGGGCACTTCCTTGGTTCTCCAACGACTTCCAAAGTTATAAACTGAAGCCCTGAAATGACAGCCAAAAGTTCCTTTGCGTCCTCAAGTGCTTCAATTCATTTAAAGTGGCCGGGGGCTGTGAAAAGAAATGGAGATGGAACACTAAAGAATTATTAATAAATTTGGTATCAGCAACAAAATTGATAATAGCAAAGAATTGGAAGGAGGAACGGGGTCACCAATTAAATGAATGATATGAATTAGTTTGGAATATAGTGCTTAATGACAGGTTGACATGTGAGATAAAGGTGAAAAAAGGATTGGGAAAGAAGAAGGATTTTAACAATATATGGGGTATGTTTATTGAACATGTATTAATAATAGGGGAAGGCACTAAACCTCCAATGGATGCATTACAATTTTGGATGGAAGGGAGTATTTCAGAAAGAGAGAAAAATGCAGGAGAAGAAATACTAGGCAGCCATGGTCCCTGTGGGTGGGTGCACTAAGGCTGACTTTTGTTTTTTAAAATTTTACTTGGTGTTTTGTGTGTATTTTTCTTTATTATATGATTTTTGCATTTGTATTTGTATCATTTAAAATATTAAAGAATTAAAAAGAATCTGATTCAGGGTGAGCAGTGCAGGGGAGGGCCGAGCACTTGCACAATGTTATCTAATGAAAAGCAAGCATCATAACTACCCATCAGAAATAAAAGTAAACAGCCCCCCCCCCCCCAAATAAAGCGGCCCGGTGCACCGCACAGCCTCCCTGCCGCCTGGGACTGTGCCCCCCGCCCCGTCATCCTTTGATCTGCTTGTGCACGCTGAGCCGCCACCCCAGGTGGGAGAAGGCTGCAGGAAGGGGACCGCCTGGGCCCGGACCCTTGCCTGGGCAATGCGCCTTCCCTGGCACCTGCAAGCGCCAGCCGGTGCCGAGTCCCGCTGGGCGAACGGAAGGGTGGGTCTCCCTGCCGTGGGCAGAGCCCATGCGGAGCTCCTGCCCACGCTCCACACACGCTTGCTGCCGCCACCCTCGTGCCGGCTGTCCCCCTTCGCCACACGGCCCCGACGGGGAGCGTTCGCCCTGCAGTGTGCGAACGGGAGGGGGAACCCGCCCATCCCGCTGGATGGCGTGGGGCGCAAAGATCGCATCGTTGGCCCCTGGCGGCCGCACTGCATAGGGAAAATGTGATTGGGGTGCGGTTGGTCGATCATTTGGAAAAGTGGTCTTTCTCCCTGCGGCCCCCATGGGAATGGGCGGCGATCCGCGCCCCTCTTTTGCAGTTGTGCCGCTTCCGGCAACCCGTGGTTGGTGCAGTGTGGGGGGCCTCTTGGCTAGAGGAAGCCTGGGAAAATTAGGCAAATTAGTGTTCAGAGGCTTGCCCAGGGAGAAGCCGAGCTGGGCCGCCCTGCGCAAGCACCGAGCGCCCCAGTCGGAGGCCTGGGAGCATTTGGACGGATACCTGCCAGGGCAGCTGACGATCCTTCACAGAGTTGACATTAAAAAGTGCTGACAGGTGAAGGAGAAGGGAGCACTTTCATCTTGCGCCGGCCTCCTCCTGGCCCAGGCGGGGTCACACCGTCCCCTCAACCTTCTCCCGCCCATCAAAGCCTTCTCTTTCTCAGCCTTTTATTAAAGAGGGTCGCAACCCACATTGCCGTTCCACCTCCTGCCAGAAAGGAGAGCAGAAATACTCCCTTGCCCAGCCATCCCATGGCTTGAAATCCAGGGACCTCCCTCCCGCCTCCACGGTGCACAGTCGCTGCCAAACTTCAAGGCAGGGGCACAGGCTTTTCCTCCCTGCATTAATTATCTCATTTAGTTGAAAGAAAAACTTTAAAACAGAGCCAACCCCTGGCAATTTGCAGTGCTGGGGAACTGAGCAGCAATTTGTGGCTTGACCCTGTTTGTTTATCCTCAGTCTTTATATACACAAAAATAGCAAGCCAAGAAGAAAATGTGAGCCCGCATTTGTCCTGGCACCGCTGAAGGGCTTCTTAGGGAGTTTGAGCATAATTTACAGGTTAAGGTGCTGGAGAGGACATTCCTAATAGAAGTTCCAATCTGAAAGCTGCTTTCTGGAATTCAGAGCCTCTACAAAGGCAAAATGAAGTAGAACTATTAAAGTAGATGCATACATTACAGGAGAAGGAAGGAGTGCTAATGAAATAGCAATGTGTGGATAAGACAAGAACAGAGAAAATGGGCATGGAAGAGTCAACACAAACACACGCAACCATGTCGTGAGCGGAGCTGGCTGGAGCCGGGGGTCAGACTAGATGGCCCGGGAGGCCCCTTCTGACGCGCTCTGATCCTATGTTTCTATGTTTCTAAACCTCTGTTGCATCTGTTCTGTGAAGACATATCCACTCCATAAGGGTGCTAGGACAACTACTGGCAAGTTCACAATTATTATGGGATTGCATGTTTATCTTTCCTGTCTTCCATGCAAGAGTCGCCTCCTCCTCACATGTTCCTCACAACAGCCTTGAGAGGTAGCCTAGCTTGAGAGAGAGCGACTGGCCTGGAGTCACCCAGTGGGCACCATGGCTGAGCGGAGACCAGAACCCAGATCTCCAAGTCCCGGGCCAGAGCTCCAACCACTGGACCACACTCCCTGCCCTGAGCAAAATGCCCATGCGCTACAAGGACGACAAGGAGGCCAGAAGACAGTCATGCAGGCGAAGGCGAAGGCAGAAGAAGAAAGGGGAGAGCAGCCACGAGGTGGATGGGCGCCATCAAGGAAGCCCCAGCCCTGAGCTGCCAAGAGCTGAGCAAGGCCGTCAGGAGCTGGAGGGATTCATCCATGGGGTCAGAGACAGCCTGAGGGTAAGCGGGGACAACAGAAAAGCGCGAAATGCCTGTGGGCTCCGCGAATGAGCCACCAAGATTTTCTTTCCATTAAAACACTCTTAAAAGCAGGGGGCAGCAAAAGTTCGCTTGCAGGCTGACAGTTCTGCATCAAGAATGTTTGGGAGTTGTGGGGCATCGTGAGGGAAAATGGGTTTTCTTGGCATTTCACGTTCCCCAGCAAAAACCCACAGCCCGATTCTCTGCTATCAGTTTGTCCAGCTTGATGCAGTCCATTTGGACTTCTGTCAGGAGAACAAATTCCTTAGTGGACATAGGAGCAAAATATCTGAGGAACATTTTTGAAGGGTCTTGTCTGGGTGGAGAAGAAAGGGTATATGCCAAGTGACAGGGCTTAATCTGGTAATAGCAGTTTTTTAAGGATGGAAACCAATCTGGCTGTAAAGAAGTTGTTGTCTAAATGGGTGCCGCAAGCACACAGAATTTCGCTGCATTAACGGAGGATAGTAGGACTGCCCACTTACGGCAAAAACTGGAGCGGGAGCGGCATGAGCGTGAAAGGACAAACATCTTGACTGTACTTGCTGGTGGAAGAGTCTGTCTCTAAAGCAAGCTGCTGAATGCACCGATGTCCGGCTGAACGAACTGTGCGACCCGGTGGGAAGGGAATCCTGCAGCTCAGTGCCCACAGGTGTGAAGGTGAGCCCTGGGCACGTAGACTGCGCCACCTCTAAAGCACAGGTTGGCTGTTTTGAGCCAGTGGCATCATGCCAGAAGGAAGGAGCAAGAGCTATCCTGGTCTCTCGCTGAGAGTGTAATATGGTTAATGCAAATTGTATTACATATGCAGCAAGATGGTAATAAGGTCAAGTTCTTTTGAAAGGAAGTCCGCACAATTACAAAGAGCTAGTGGGGATGCATTCCCTTTGACCCGCAATCCTATGACTGGGATATTTAAAGGGGAAAGCGCATTTCAGAGATATGGAAGTCATTATGGCTTCATTAATGACAACACTCAAATTGCAGGCCCCTGGATATTACCTGATTCCACAAAACAGGCCTCAGTCGGGAGCAGTGTGGATGCAAGGCATTAACTCTGACGAGCAACAGCTTCTTTATTATTCTAAAGTATTTCTGTGTGTTCTTGAACTCAAATGCCACAATAGTGCACAAAAATTAAAATATATCTAGCAAGTCCAACATAAATTATACAATACAACATGTAAATCCCAGCTCCTGTCTTCAAAAAGGGGTTCCTCTGAGTAGGACGCATGCCATGGCCAAGTCGTCGCGGAGAAGGGGAAGCCGGGCGAAGCTTCTTGCTTCCTGGTCAGCTGGCACCAAAGCCACAGAATGGGGCACAGGATGGATGTGGGGCAGGGAGTGGCAGGGGTGGAAGGGTGCCGCATCCGGTATTTCCCAAGCAAGCAGCCACCACAGGCCTCCTACCAAGGCTCTTCTAACACTGCTGCTCCTGCAGGGAGAACTAGCAAGGAGCACTGAACAGGACTGCAATATATCACTTTAACGCCTCTGTCCCAAAGTGCTGAGACCAGAAAACCCTGGCGAGGCCATTCACGGCGACGAGAGGCGAGAGCTGCCAGTCGCCAGGCGACCGACCCCCTTCTTCCCCACATTCCCAGAGCAGTCATGCCTTTGCACTGAGCGTTTGGGGAGAAATGCATCGAATTCTGGAGACATGCTGCATCTTCAGAGCTTCAGGAGAGTTTAGCTTCAGAGTTTGTGCTCTGCTGATGCTCTACCCCATTTCAGTTCGGATATCCCCCAGATCCGTTCCAATCATTCTGATTGGGTTCAGAATTAGACCAACTCAAAAGGGGTGTGAGCACCACAAGAGTCAGGGTAGTTCTGGAGGGGAAGGGAGCAACCCAAACGAATAAACGCGCTTACATTCAGCGACTTGATTCGGTAGTCCTGAAGGAGGCAGCGTCAGTACTTCTGTCTTGTTTATCAGTAATGTTTAATTATGCTCATTATTGTTGTTGTTGTTGTTGTGCTGTTTTTGCTAGCTTAATACAAGTTATTATTAAAAAAGAATGAGACCAAATCCAAACCACAGCCCTAGTCAGCACAGACTTAAACTCAGCTCAGCAGCGAATGGGCAGCCAGGGCTGCCCCTCCAGCAAAGCCTTGTCCCCGCAGCTGCTTGTCCCTCCAAGGGCTTGGCCTGCTGTCCCCCGTTCACCGGCCCGGTTTCCCCCTTTCCCCTCCCTGGGAAGAGCTCCTTCACCTCTGGGCAGGAGCACTCCTCGGGGTTGGGGGAGTCAAGGGGCTGGAGAGGGCTGGAGAGACCTGGAGCAGCCTCCCGCAGGCTGCTCAGGACGGCGGGCGTCACTGAGGGAGGGCAGGGGAGAGAAGTCGAGGGCCGGCGTTCCTGGCATCTGCCCCCTGGCCCCTCTCGCAGAACTGGCTTCTAGCGGGGGTTGTGCTGTTTGCTTTCTGCAGGCTGTTTCTGCATTTAAAAGCAGCCAAACGTTGTGGGGGCCCCGACAGAAAGGGGCTGGGAAAGAACTTTAACAGCAGCCATCACTGCTGCCCCCCTCCCAGGTGGGCTCCCGGTATGGTACCCAACGTGCTGGGCAAAAGGGTGCCGTCCAGAGGCGTTAAGCGATGGGACGGCATACAAAAACTCTAAATAAACAAATAAAAATTCATAGAATCTCTGTGTGTGTGTGGTGGGGGGGGAGGTGTCAAACCCGCCCTGCGCAAAGGTCTCTGGTGTGCGCCAGTCACCTTGCTGGGGCTCGGTGCGGCACTCGCGGCTGAAGGGGCGCTGCGAGTGTGTGGGTGCACGTTGCCCGAACGAGAGGGCAAAATGGCATCATGGAGGCCTTCTGTGGGTGGGGGCTCCCTCCCCGGCAAGGGCTGGGGGGGCAGGTGTTGTGAGTATTCCTACTGCATGCATCTGACAGCTTTGCTACACTACGGCTGCTTCCAGCTGGGCACCTCCTTGCGTTTCCTAATCCTTCCTCTTCCACTATAAATGGCAAAGAATTGCGATAGATGTGTCACCCTACTGGAGGTTTAGGTTACGGTGAAGCAAGCTGGATGTTCCACAGGAACACGGGGCTGATTCGCCAACGTCAGCCATTCACACAGAATGGGGCACCCAAGCAGCGGCTGATCCCCCCGTTCTGCCATTGCGATTCCCGGCAGTCCCTTCCTCCCAGACTGCAGAGATTCCAGCTTTGTTCCAACAAGATGGGAGAGAAACGCAGCCTCACAGCTGTGCACTTTTAATGCTACTTTCAAACTTTTGTCAAAGGGCAGATAAGGTGAGCAGTGATGGATCCGGAGAGTGAACCTATCACAATTGAATGCACCGTATTATTACGTAGGATCACTGGTGGGAATCTTAATGAGATTCTGGATCCAATTTGGGAAGAAGCAAAACAAGACCAGGAGCTGACTGTGGCTCAGATCATGAGCTTCTTGTTGCAAAATTTAGGCTTTAATTGAAGAAAGTAGGGAAAAGCACTAGGCCACTCAGGTATGACCTAAATCATATCCCTGATGAATATACAGTAGAGGTGACAAATAGATTTAAGGAATTAGATCTGATAGACAGAGTGCCTGAAGAACTATGGACAGAAGTTTACAACATTGTACAAGAGGAAGCAACTTAAACCATCCCAAAGAAAAAGAAATGCAAGAAAGCAAAATGGCTGTCTGAGGAAGCTTTACAAATAGCTGAGGAAAGAAGGGAAGCGAAAGGCAAGAGAGAAAGAGAAAGATACACTCAACTGAATGCAGAATTCCAGAGAATAGCTAGAAGAGATAAGAATGCCTTCTTCAATGAACAGTGCAAAGAAATAGAAGAAAACAATAGAATAGGGAGGACCAGAGATCTCTTCAAGAAAATTGGAGATATGAAGGGAACGTTTCATGCAAAGATGGGCATGATAAAGGACCAAAATGGCAGGGACGTAACAGAGGCAGAAGAGATTAAGAAGAGGTGGCAAGATTACACAG
>NW_025335317.1:1305709-1342965 GCF_004798865.1 Varanus komodoensis
AATAGGCCTTAGGAAGTCTGAGCAACAACAAAGCTAGTGGAGGCGACAGTATTCCAGCTGAGCTATTCAAAATCTTCAAAGAGGATGCAGTAAAAGTGCTACTCTCAATATGCCAGCAAATTTGGAAAACTCAACAGTGGCCACAGGATTGGAAAAGGTCAGTTTACATTCCAATCCCAAAGAAGGGTAATGCCAAAGAATGTTCAAACTACCGCACCATTGCTCTCATTTCACATGCTAGCAAAGTGATGCTCAAAATCCTACAAGCTCGGCTCCAGCAGTATGTGGACCAAGAACTATCAGAAGTACAGGCAGGATTTTGAAGAGGGAGAGGAACTAGAGATCAAATTGCCAACATACACTGGATCATGGAGAAAACTAGGGAGTTCCAGAAAAACAACTACTTCTGCTTCATTGACTATGCTAAAGCCTTTGACTGTGTTGATCACAACAAATTGTGGCAAGTTCTTAAAGAGATGGGAGTACCAGACCATCTTATTTGTCTCTTGAGAAACCAAGAGAGAAACCAAGTCAAGAAGCAACAGTGAGAACTGGACACGGAACCACTGCTTGGTTCAAAATTGAGAAAGGAGTTTGGCAAGGCTGTATACTGTCACCCTGCATATTTAACTTATATGCAGAGCACATCATGAGAAAGGCGGAGCGAGATGAATCACCAGTTGGAATTAAAATTGCCAGGAGAAACATCAACCACCTCAGATATGCAGATGATACCACTCTCATGGCAGAAAGTGAAGAGGAACTAAAGAGCCTCTTGATGCAGGTGAAGGAGGAGAGCGCAAAAGTCAGCTTGAAACTCAGCATTAAGAAAACTAAGATCATGGCATCTGGTCCTCTCACTTCCTGGCAAATAAATGGGGAAGAAATGGAGGTAGTGACAGATTTTATTTTTCTGGGCTCCAAGATCACCGCAGATGGGGACTGCAGCCAAGAAATTAAAAGATGCTTGCTCCTGGGGAGGAAAGCTATGGCAAATCTAGACAGCATACTAAAAAGCAGACACATCACCCTGCCAACAAAAGTGCATATAGTCAAGGCTATGGTTTTCCCAGTTGCAATGTATGGCTGTGAAAGCTGGACCATAAGGAAGGCTGAGCGATGAAGGATTGAGGCCTTTGGATTGGGGTGCTGGCCGGAGACTCCTGCGAGTCCCTTGGACTGCAAGGCGATCAAACCGGTCAGTCCTAGAGGAGATCAACCCTGACTGCTCTTTAGAAGGCCAGATCCTGAAGATGAAACTCAAATACTTTGGTCACCTAATGAGAAGGAAGGAATCCCTGGAGAAGACGCCAGTGCTGGGAACAATAGGTGGCAAAAGAAGGAGGGGACGGCAGAGGATGAGGTGGCTGGATGGAGTCACTGAAGCAGTCGGTGTCAACTTAAGTGGACTCCAGGGGATGGTGGAGGACAGGAAGGGCTGGAGGAATGTTGTCCATGGGGTCGCGATGGGTTGGACACGACTTCAATCTGCCACCCAACAAAAAAATCCTTTGTCTTGGTGCCTTGCTTTTCAGACCTGTTCTTGGGGTTACGCGGGGCGCTGATTCAGAAAATTTCATTGGCTAGATTGCATTGGCTCTAGTTTCTTAGATATGGTCAAATTTATAAAACTTTTTAGTCAGTTTTTGAAAAGATCTTGCTGATCAAGCTGTCCTTCTGTTACCTAGCTTATGTTTTTCCGTACAAGTTGGCACATACAGTGAGAGTGTTTGTGTCCTTCCAACTGAAACATTGGATTCTAAAGGGTAATTTATTAACTGTATTATAGTTATGCTTGTACGGGAGGTGAGTGTATATTCCCACTCATGTCATTCCATTTTTAGATCAAGCACCGTAGAGATTGTGGCCGCTTCACAATGGTGCTGCCTGAATCTTCCCGGCATATTTTGCTCTATTTGTGGGGAGAACACCCTGAAAGCAAGTAGGAAACCTCACTCATGACCCACATTTCATCAAATCAATGAATGAAATCGAATCTTGTGCCTGGTCTTCATTTCTCCTTGTTGTGAAAAACTACCTTGGCAACGAGAAGGCAAGCAACTGCACTCAAGGAGTTGAGATGCTCTTTCACTTCAGCAGGCGTGGCTGTAAAGTGAGGGCTGAAATCCATTATCTGCACAGCCACTTAGATCGCTTCCCAGAGAACCTTGGTGACTTAAGCAAAGAGCCAGGGGAAAGATTTCGCCGAGTGATAAAAACCAAGGAAGAAGGGATGCGTCCATGACGGCAGGCTACTGTTGGAGTTTTATGTGGGGTTGTCCTGGCAGATTCCATGCTTGGAAATCTTACAAAAGGAGCATCTTCTGTGTCAAATGATTGGAATGTCTGCATCATAAACATGTGCTTTTGGTTTGAAATAAGTAAATTTGGTGTGTTTCACTTTTCTTTTAATTTTTAATGTGTTTTTTCATGCTGTGAGATTAAATAAAATGCATTAAAATATCCAGATTTTTGATGGGCGACCAGAATGAAGAGGGGTGTGTGGCATTTATGGTGCTTCTCAAAAACTAGAACTGACAGGGAAAATTGATGCCATTTTTGGAATCAGCAGGTCAAATATACTCGGAGCAGGTCTAACATTCAAGGCACCAAAATCTGTTGGCTCCATGTCGAGGAGCGGGACATCCGGGTTGGTACGAACAATGCTGGATGCATGTTGCATCTTTTCTTTTTGTTGATTTTTCTGTGCATCAAAATCATTTATGTTAGATTATTCTTCATTGTTTTCTCAATGATTTCAATATGTGATACAATTATTATTTCAGACCAGGATTTTTTTCCATTTAAGAAATTGCCCAGTTCTGTGAAATCTGGCAGTTCATGAATGTTTCACTGCTTAATGATGATAATTTTAAACCACAGTTGGCTTCTGAACTTAATGAATATTTTGAGATTGATCAGAGTACAAAAATCCTTCGTGCTATTAAATGGGAGGCATCGAAGGCTTATATGGGGGGAAAGATCATTGCATTTTCTTCACAGAAGAATAACTTGAAAGTTATCCAGGAAGCAGAACTGGACGAAACAGCCAAGTCCTTACTCGGCCATTTTGCGGCCCGTCCCTTCTCAGACTTCCATCAAGACTACAGTGTGATAAACGTGTGTTGAATAGGTTATATTAATCTAAAGCAAGGTGGCCATTGCCTCGTCAGCATCAGAGGTACTGGGAAAGAAGAGAAAGGCAAGCTCCTGGCATTTTGGTTACACACACTTATATATACCAACAAACTGGAATTATATTACATTGATTCATGACAAGAATATTTATTTATATACAACAGCAAAAGAAATAAATTTAGAGTTTCCAGTTTTTATATGAATTATACCAGAAGACTAGGTATCCTACAAATCAAGAATTAGAACTCTTTTTGTGCTCGTGCGCGCGCGCGCGCGCTCTCTCTCTCTCTCTCTCTCTCTCTCTCTCTCTCTCTCTCTCTCTCTCTCTCTCTCTCTCTGTGAGTGTGTGTGTATGTGTGTTGGAGTGTGGTGCAAGGCAACACTGTTCCCTGTCTTCCTTGACCTCTGATTTGGGCTTGGAACCTTAGTGTGCGCCATTAGGTAGGACAGAGATATTTTCGGCTTTGTATACATGCAGGGCGACTGCAGAGTGACTTGCACAAGGAGTGAGCGAGCTCCCGCCATTTGCCCCAGCTCCTGGCCAGCCTAGCAGTTCAAAAGCACATAATGCGAGTAGATAAATGGGTCCCACCTGGGCGGGGAGGTAACCGCGCCCCGTGATGCCATGCTGGCCACATGACCGCGGGATCGCCTTGGGATGGTACCGGCTCGTGGCCTTCGCATGGGGATGAGCACCTCCCCCAGTAGCCACTGGCCGAGCGGAGCAAAATGCACAGCAAGTCCTCCACCTCCACGCATGGAAGATATGCTGTGCTTTGTTAGCGGCGGGAGCCTTCTAGGATGAACCACGGATGAAACTAATTGCCCCCTCCTGTCCTCGGGAATCCTCAGGTTTGGGCCTGCAGACATATCCGGACATGTGACCACCTCTCTTGTATCCCCAAAACTCTCCTGGGTTACACAGTGGTGGCCAAAGGTGGCACAGCTACTCACGAGGAAAAAATGGCCCCCGCGGCAAAGGCAGTGGGAGAGCAGAGGTGGGCTTGGGCTCCGGTGCGCAAGGCTATTCCTTCACAGCCTGTGTCTTCTGCACCAAAGGACCCTCTTTGGCAGAAAGCAAGCCCTTTCAGTCTTTTGACGCCCTCTGCCCGCCAACTCTTTCTGCCCCATTTTTCCTCCCCCTCTCCCTCTCCCGTGTGTGTGTGTGTGTGTGTGTGTGTGTCATGCATCAGAGCCATTCCACCAATACTACCATGCTTCTTAAACAAAAGCTGCTCTGCCGCACCTACCTCCTTCTACATACATCTGAATCTCTGTTAAAGGACAAGGAAATCTTGGGATCAAAGAAATCTTCACCATCGGTCATGAATTTTATTCAATTTGTTGATTAGTTTATTAGTTGCCATCACAGTCAGTGGCCAGCCAGAGCACTTTAAGGCCATGATATGAATTAATTAATGTGGCATACATGTGCAGCCCTTTTCCAGAGTTGCATGCAATAAAAATATCAAATTGAAAAATCACAAGAGGCAGTACCAATTCACACAACGGAGCCACAGTGGTAGATAAAATCAGCGTAGTGTCAACTGCCGGTGACTTTAAAAATGCAATCAAAATCCCTGGGAAAGTCAAAAGCTCTTCATCTGAAACTGAAAAGCATCACCCCCCCCCCCCCCGCTGCAAGAAGTCCCTTTATTTGCACAAGACAACTAAGAACAATGAAAGATAAGGTGCAATTTTCTGTTTTACCTTCTATTGGACTGTTCTTAGTTCTCTTGCAGAAAGCAAAGCAAGGCAATGCAGAACAATCAAAAGGAAGGTTAGTCTTTGTCATGGCAGGGGCACCTGAAGACGGTCTCCCAAGGCTACTTCCAGCAGGTACCCGGCAGGTTCAAGACCTGGGGACTCTCCAGGCAAGCACCACCCTTTAGGTTACAGTCTGAAACAGATGGGCAACCCACAGGCAGAGCTTACGCCTGGCAAGCCCAGCCCTGAGGCTGGGTCCGGGTGAGCACTCCTCCTGCTGAATTTTGGAGGAACTGCTGGGGACAGCGAGCTCCAGCTGCAGGGAGGGATCCCGCGGCTCCCCGGGGAAATGGCCCCACATCGCTCCGGGGCCATGTGCACGTGAGGACGGCTGCCACTCTCCCAGCGATCCACGGGGTCTGCTTTGGAGAGGACTGTCCCATATGGGAAGGTCCTCTGCTTGAAGGACTGCCCAGTCCAAACACAGTGGAAGCATTTACTGGGAGAAACAGAAGGCGGCAGCCCCCGGGGTGCCAAGCCCCACGGCGCACTCGGACACCGCAGACACGGCCCCGGGGCAGGGGCTGGCAGTGGCGGGCAGGCCTGAGCTCCGCCGGGCCTGCAGGATGCGCAGGCTTGCGCCAGGGCCTCCCAGTGCGAGCGCGTCAGGCGCAGCCCCCGGACGCGAGTGGGCGCCCCCCGCAGCCCTCCTGCGCCAGGGGCCCCCGAGCTGGGCCACCCGCCCTGCGCGGCGCTTCCCCGAAGGACGAGGCGCCACGCGGCACGCCGAGCAGGGGGCTCTTGCCCGCTCGGCCCCAGGACGCCGGCGGCCCTATCCACGCCCTCCTGCAACGGGCCTCGCAGATGCGCGCTCCCCGCCCGAGCCCCGGCCGCGGCCCTGGCCCCGGGCGCTGCGCGGCATCCGCGCGGAAAGCGCCCGCCCTGCGCAGCCGGCGCGTTCCGCGGTGTGCTGCTGCCCCCGTCCGCCCGGTGGAAGGAAGCGCGGCAGCCTCGCCGGGAAGGTCGACGCACTTTGTCCGCTGGGCTTCCTGCGGCGGGGAGGGAGGAAGGATGGACGGACGGGCTGCGGGGGGCCGCGTTTGGCCCAGGGCAAGGGCCAGGCGCTGGCGCTTCCGCTCGTCCGCGCAGAAGAGGCTGCAGCCGCTGGAGCGCTCGGGAGTCCCTGCCCCGAAGCGAGGCGCCCGGCGCAGCAGCCCGCTCGGCATCACGGCTTCTGGCTGCACTCCGAATCCCAGCCTGAAGAGTTTCGCCTGCTGGCTCGCTCGCTGCAAAGCACGTGGAAAGAGGAACTGGCCTTCTGTCCCCAGGTGACGGTAGCGTTCAGCCCATTATGGGAAAAACCTGGCAGGGTTAGGGACAGAGGAGGGTGGAGTCGTGTACAATATGAAAGGTGGGAGGAACACAAAGCCTAGGAGGAACACACAAAGCCCAGAATACCTGGAGGAGTGCATCCAGCGACATGGTGCTGCTGCTGCTGCTGCTGCTGCTGCTGTTCTTAGTCGCAGGTGGAGCAGAAAGGCAGCTCCGTGTGTTTCCCTAGGCTGCCACTTCTGCAGAATAACCACACTTGGCTCACTCTGTTTCTTGGAAGGGAAGAGGCATTTAAATGATGCCATCAACAAATAGTGGCTGAGTTTTCCCTTTGATTTTTCTGTCACTATTCAGAGCACTTTTCATTATGTTTATTGCAAATTTCAATAGGTCAAAACAAAAATATAAAACAAAGCAAATCAGAAGGGTCACATAGTTTAGGTCGTCAGATTCAAGGAACACTTATGTTTCGGGTATATGAGCAACCGCAACATCTTTCTAATAAAGGCCTGCCTGAACTGACTAACTGCTGGAAGCGTAACACAGCTAACGCTTCTCCTGCCCATGATTTGGCAATGCCCAGTGGCTGCCCCTTTGGGGAGAAGGTAATAGTATGGATAAACCTTGTGACAGAAAGCACTTTAATCATTACTGATGTCCAGCTCTTTTCAACTACCTACCTGCTTCCTGGAACTTAACCCAAGGTCAGTATGAATGGATTCTCTTTGTACTTTTAACAGCTAAAGGACTAGTATCACAACACCGAAAGGACGAGCGCCGCTTTCAATAATACAGTTGGGTTGAGGACTTAATGAGGCTTTCGGTTTTTGAATAGGTGGTCTTTAGAGAGAATGTACAAAACACAGGTCTTTGATCTGCTTTTATTGAAGCTGATGCATAATTAGGCCTAAGAACAATAGTACAAATAGTACAATTTGTCATGTACAAAATATATAGGGGTGCATATTGCATATGCATCTATTGCAATGGATATATCCAAATGTTATGTAAGACCACCCAAAATCTACCACTTTTTGGAAATAATGGTGCAGTCCCAAACCTCCACAGGTGTTGCTCTCCTCTGAGCCATGGTTTGACAGATCAACATATCTTGCCCTATTAGTTTTGATCCAGCACCATAAAAATCACTTTTAATTTATGCTAACCCTCCTTGTTTACATTTCAGTTTTTGAGATATTTTTGCAATAATACTCCAATGTCAAGTGTGCAGTTCAATTTTAAAAATTAATTCAAATAGCATTTTGCCATATGAAAATGAGTGTGTGTGTGTGTGTGTGTGCACGCCCCAATTGTTCAGCTTGCATAGAAACAACTTTTGACCTCTTCCTAAAGGTTCTTAAAGCAGCAATGCAAATACTTGTGCCGTGGCACCCAAACAAAAGCCTTGGACAGCGATGGGTGGCACGTGGGCTGAAACGGGGGGGGGGCACCCAGAGCCCTCCTTTCTTCCTCAGTTGCACAATCCCACAACACCACCCTGTGGATACATAATGGAATATTTGTCAGAAGGGCGGAGGGGGGGCGTGGAAGAGGCTATCTGATGCCCACAAAAAATCCAGAAGCAGAAGCCTTGGCAAAGTGGTGGGCGGAGGAGCCCGAAGGCTCTGGACTGAGCCGGCACCGGCAGCTGGGTCTTCTCAAGGGCACGACTGGGCTCCAAGTGGAGGCCGAGGTTTGGTGCGTTCTCCTCGTTTCTGTTGCCAGGGTAAAAACGAAGAACCGCTTCGCCAAGAAAATGAACACACACCAAACAGCATTATTGCGGTGGTCACTGTGTGGAGGCCATGTGAGCAACAAGCACAACAGCGGGAGGGCGAGGACTTTGGGGACTCCAGGGTCCAGCAAGCTTGTCCTGCACTCACTGGACTTTTAAGTCCCCCCATGGCTGCTTCCTATTTATCCTCCTGCTTGCTGGTGCATTGCTCCTGGCCACCAACCAGCAAGTCCTGTAAAAGCCTGGATTCCGCACAGAGCCCGAATTACAGGACTGAGGGGAACAACCTGCTCTTGAAGCGGAGTTCCGCTCGACTCCATCCGCTGCTTCTGTCCGCGGCACAAATCCGCTGGGTGGAGCAAAAGCACCCCCTCGTGGCCAGAGAGGGGTACTTCGCCTGCGCAATCCGCGGCTGGAAGAAGCTTGGAAGGCACCTTCCGCCTCCGGAAGGCCTGCTGTTACCAGGCAGCTTCCCCACTCTTGAGAAGCGGGAGCACCGGCTGCCCTCCTGCCCGTCGCCTTGGCCAGCCCAGTCTGTGCTTCTGTCCTGCAAGCACTTCCACGGCACGGGATAAGAAGAGGCCCACCTGGCCTGGGGCTCAGCTCCGTGGGCCTCCTGCAGTGCCCCAGCACAGGGCAGGGGAAACCCGCTGGCGGGCACTCCCGAACTGCCAGGCACAGCACCTCCTGGATTGGGCCACCTTCAGATAACTCCAAAGGTGTCCCCAGCTAGGTGGCTGAGCCTGTCCTGCGTGCCAGGATGCATCCCGCTGTAGAGCGGGTCGGCCTTTCCACCCTCAACCCGGGACGGCGCGTGCCTCTCCGTGGGCTGCTCGCAGAGGCGGGCCTTGGGAACCGCTCCAGGATCAGCCTGGCCCAGGATCTGAAGGAAGCAGCAGGTTTCCACGGCCGCAGAAGTGCCGGCACACGCCTGCCACAAAGCAGCAGCTGGCCCCAAAAGATACCCGGTTCACATCTCTCTGCTGGAGCACATCAGTCCCGCCTCTGCAATCTCCACCCAAGACTCGCCCCGGGATTGTTTTGATTTTAAATGGCATCTAACTTCTTAAGATTCCGCTTTCTAGTCTGCGTTATTGTGCAGCGCAGCCAACACTGGCAGTTACCGTGACAGCTGTTCTATCAGGCTGGGGGTGCTGGGTGCTCCTCCAGCCAGAGGACGCTGGCAAAATAGAGGGGCAGGCGCCAGGACCGGGGCGGGCCCCGCTGCAGCAGAGACCGGGGCTTGCAGGACCAGCACGTCGGGCAAGCGCCCTGGGAGTTCTGGCAGAGCCTCTGCTTTGGGTCGGGTGAGCACTGGGGAAGCATCAGCTTCCCCCAGAAGGCTGCCGTCCTGAGGAGTCCCAGGACCTCTGCCGTAGCTCAAGGGCGCCATCACTGAGAACACGAGCTGCGAAGGGAGGGCATCCTTCCAGGGAAAGTGCAGCGCCTCCAGCCTGGGCAGTGGGAAGGGTGCAGCCACCCACCCCGTGCAGGCATCGGCCGCTGATTCGGACGCACAGACCGTAATGCCAAGTAAATACACGTGCGTTTATTTATGCATTTATGCTTCTCTCCTCCCCACTTTTTAACCCTCAGTATGTGTAATGGGGGTGCTCAGCACAACAGGGCTGATCTGGAAGATTTAGGGAACAAGGAAAGAACTAAAATTAAGGAGATGTAAAGGACTACTTCTCATTCTTGCTCTGTTCACAGTAAAGCGCTGTTCTTTTAAATACACTTGCAAGAACAATGTATAGATAGGGATTAATTGCAGCATCCATTTTGACACTAGTACTAACATATATTATGCTGCCCCAGTATAAGTGACCTCCAGCACGATGCCAATAACATTTGCTGGCGTAACTCATTTCCTGGGAAAAGTCCTCGTGCCAAGGAATGCTATTAGCAAGGTGCTGGAGGTCGCTTGTGCTAGTGCAACGTAATTTATCTTAGCAGTGGTGTCAGACCCAACACTGGGTTGGTGTGGAGGGTGTGTGCGTGTGTGTGTGTGTATCCTCCACCCCCTGAAGAGAAAGCGGGGCAAATTTGAAGGTCTGCCCCGGCAAGCCCCTTCTTCTTGCATTTCCCAGCTCTGGGGCCTGTATAAACGGAACTGCTTACGGAAGTTTGGGACCAAGCAAGCACAGGAACGCCTTGCGTCAGCCAGTGCAGCCACAGAGGCTCAGTCCTGGAAGGAAGGAGGGTGTGGAAGAGCGGGATGCGGAGGGCAGGACTGTCGGGACAGGGTGGTCCCACGGCAGCAGACAAGGGCGCCCACCTGGGAGCAAGGGCAGAGCGCCTCCTCCGCGGCCAGGAGGCACAAGGCGATGCCGCACGCAGTGCCGGCCGATCAGCCCCTGCCCTGACAGCCCTGCCACTCCTCCAGCGGTGACAGGCAATAACCGCGAAGCGGTGCAGCCCCTGCGGAAGGGACAGGTAATAATCCCCGCACAAACGCACACGACTCCAGAGGTGTCAGGCGATAATGGCACTGCGCACGCAGCTGACAGGCAGCGCTTCTGACAGGTGTTCCTACAGCCGCTGCCTCTGGAGGGAAGGGCGGTTCCTGAGCTCCCCTTGGTCCGATCTGAAGCGCCTCAGCTCCAAAAGGAGGTGTGTGCCGCACAGGAGCAGCCCCCACCCCAGACTGGAGAAAGGCCACCGCTGCCGCCCACAAAGCCCTCGTGTTTCCCCCTTACCTGTAGAAAAGCCAGGAAGGTGAAGCGCACCAGTTAAAACTATAAACCCATAAAACACTAAAAGTGGCAAAGGAAAAACACTGAGACATCAAATGGCACATTTTAAGAGGCTGAGTTGAAAAGACGCATCTTGCAGCCTTTCGGAAACCAAGGAGCCTGGGAGCTGCGTCTGGAGGAGCAGATTCTTCCATTTCGGAGCAATGCATGAGAAGGCCCAGTCACGCCTGCTTCTCACTGGAGAAGCGAGGGATGGCTGGGAGAGCTTGTCTGGCGCCTTCAGGCGGCATCAACAGGCTGGTGGCCCCTGAAACTCTCTCTTTTCCGTTCCAGGCTTCAGACCTGGTTTTGGAGCGGGAACTGCCTCGGTTGCCACATGGGGCACCTCAGCCCACGCCTCCCCGTAACCTCCCCCAGCAGTTTCAGCTGGATGTTGCATAGCATCAGGGATCAGATGGGGCCCCACGGCGCCCCTTGGCACAACTGCCACGGCACAGGCCAATAATCCTCCAGCAGCACCTTCTGGAATGGGCAGTCCAGTTGGAGCAGAGGGCTTCCTGGCCCAGCCAGCCTGCCCAGGACACCATGGCTGATAGTACCAAAAGCCACGGGAAGGCCCAGGAGAATCCCTGCCTGTCTCCTGGCTCAGGCTGTCATATGGGGCAACCAAAGCTCTTTCCAGGCCAAAACCAGGCCCGACCTGACTGAAACAGGTCCAAGCAATCGGTCTCACCCAAAAGTGCCTGGAGCTGCTTGGCCTCCACCCACTCAAGAACCAGCCTTGAAGCATTAAGACCTTCTGCGTCCGAGAGGGTTTCTTCAGGACTGGCCTCACCACTGCCTGCCTTGACTGGCATGAGGCTGCTCCATCTCAGAAAGAGGCACGGATCACCTGCCTGGCCCAGCGAGGAGTTCCATCCCCACTAGTTTTATGAGCGGGGAGAAAGACACGGCATGCGACCCTGAGGAGACTAAAGGAGCTGGGCACATCCTTCCACTCTCCATAATCCCAGAGTGCAGGGTAGGGAGGAAGTTGCAGGAAGCCAGGGAGGTCCCAGGGAGGTCGTGGGCGTTCCCACACTGGAGGTGTTCAGGGGACTGTTGGACAGCAGTACAGCTAGAAGTTTGAATGAAACCATGTCTATTGCAGATTCCTTGTGGAACTTCTTGCATCCAATTTGATGACCAATTTTGGTGTGTGGTCCTTTGGTAACTTTTGATGTTTTCTTCTTTCTGTTTCTTATTATTTGCAAAAAAATAAAAATATTTAAAAAGGGGCAGTTGGACAGCCACCTGTGAGGAATACTTTAACTGGCTGCCCTGCATTGAGCAGAGAGCTGGACCTGATGGCTTTGTAGGTCCCTTTCGGCTCTACTGTGCTGTGATTCTATGGTGAAGCCAAACTGTTGACTGGGACCTGTTCCAAGGGTGGCCTATTACAGCCGCTTCATGGGTCTGTTTCTGGAAAGAGAGCAAGGTTTGCATTGTGCCCTGTGCAGTCCAGTGTGGCTTGGGATCAGCTTACCTGAAGGACCACGCTTCCCCATGCAAGCCTGCCTGGTTCTTAAGTTCTGGAGGGGGCTGTCTGGTGAGAGCCCAGGAGAGGGCCACGGCAGGGCTGGGGGTGCCCCTGCCTGGCCTGGCCAAGCCAAGACTGGTCTGTGCAAGAAAGCCTTTGGCCTGAGAGGGTGTCTTTCTATTCTCCCACCACCCCCGCCATAACTGGGGTCCTTTCATTGTATTTCGATCTGTTTTGACTATGCCTGTTGTAGGCTGCCTTGAAAGCAACGCAGTTGAAAAAAGGACGAATGCACATCAAAGGAAATATCTTGCTTTTCCACAACGTGTAGTGTGGCGCCAACCTCTGTCTTTGCTGCTGTCTTTGCTGCTGTGGCAAAGATGCTTGAAGGACCTGCCCGCGGGCCAAGGAGCTCTCCAGGCAACGCGGGGGCCCGGAAGCATCGGGCTGCAGAGCTTGCTGGCCAGACCAAGGCCTCCCAGGGAAATCCTGGGCGAATGTGATGTAGCAAACTTCATCCAGAGAAAGAACTGGCAGCAGAGTGCCTGGGCCAGCCAGCTGACTGGGATGGACTGGGGCAGGCCTGGTGGCTGGCGTTTGGCAGCAGAGTGGGACTTCGCCAGCTTCTTAAAGCAAGAGCAGCCACTGATCATGGCAGGTCTACTCAAAGCAGTCGGAAGGCCTTGCGAATGCGTGCCCAGAGCATCACCGGCCCACTGGACTGCTTTCCCTGATGCCCGGCCAGAGCTGGGCCTCCTGTACGTTGGGCCTGTTACTCCACGTCCTGTGCTGTGCACTGATCGAGGAGAGGCATGCACGCACCGCTTGGGTTGGTGCAGAGCGCACTGTGGGGCATGTGCACGTGCACCCCCCTCCTGTCATCCCCGCCCTGCAGTGTGGCGTGCCCACACCAGGTGCGCTCCAGGTTGTACTCTGGGGTGTCTTGCGGGTGGCTCTCCCCCAGATGTGTGCGTGCATGCTCAGGCATGCTCCAGCTTCATGTGCAGCCTGCATACTGGAACTTTAATCTGGCACGTATTTTGAACATGGGTGCCACAGGGATGCTCTGCTTCGCAGCTCTGCGCCAAGCCTTGGGCCGACGCAGTCTGATGTCACTTGTCCAAGACATTCCACGGAGCTTACTTTGAGGCATGCAGAGTACTTCTGTCTAGCCTGAAGTGCCCGGTCCCACCTAATCCTGGAAGCTAAGCAGGGTCAGGCCTGGTTGAAATCTGGATGGGCGACCTCAGTGTTGTTGACTGCCCAGGAAGCCTTGGCTATGGCCAGTATGGAAGTGTAACAACAACAACACAACAGCTTCCCTGTGATACTCATCCCATCAGAGGCAGTAAAGTGTGAACGTGTCTCTGAACATGGAGAAAATGGGAGGGGATTGCAGAACGGAAGGGTGTCTTTCCCTGGCCATTTCCTTTGGATGTGCACATGGTGGGCACGTCATGAGCAGAGCCGGCTGGAGCCGGGGGTCAGACTAGATGGCCCGGGAGGACCCTCCTGACTCGCTCTGCTTCTGTGCTTCTCTGTTCCCGCGCGGTTCAGAGCTCCAGCTCCTTAGCTGGCAGCACTGCCAGGGGCGAGGGAAGAGTGCACTGGTGATGAGGACGGTGGCCAGCTGCCCTGCACCCCGGAGCGAGGCCCCGCCTGGGCACAGACAAGCTGCACAGACCCATCACTTTCACCTGTGCTGAACTGGCACCAGGGAGGGACTCAAGCTGCAGCCGGCATCAGTCGCATACGTGGCTTCACCATTCCCTGGGGGAATGCTGGGTTTTATTTAAGGGATTTCCTACTAACTTTTCCTGATAAA
Source organism: Varanus komodoensis (assembly GCF_004798865.1). Taxonomy (NCBI): domain Eukaryota; kingdom Metazoa; phylum Chordata; class Lepidosauria; order Squamata; family Varanidae; genus Varanus; species Varanus komodoensis. The sequence goes on from NW_025335317.1 coordinate 1,319,662, forward strand.
AATGATTCCAGGGAAGTAAAATCCTTCCTTTACAAGAAGTAAAAGGACAAAACATCACTCTGCTCCTGCTCCTGCTCCTGCTCCTGCCCCTGCCCCTGCCCCTGCCCCCACCCCCACGAAAGCATAACCAGAGGTGGAGAGCAGGAGCAGAGAAAGAACAGTTTACACAGTGCAGCAAAAGGGGAGAAAGGGACGTGCATGCAGAATTTTGGCTAAACGGATCGGCCCGCAGCTGGTGCAGCAAGCCCGCAAGGCTCGGCGTGGCCTGTTGTGAGTGTGGGAGTGCAGCTGTGCAGAGTTCCACTGTGCGGTGCCTGCAGCAAGAGTCCCCTCTTGAGATGCCGCGTGGCACATCGCAGGCAAGCGTGGCACTCGCTTGTGCTCGGCATGGTTGAGAGCTTGTCCGACATCACACTGTGCTAGCCGAAGCAGGCTAAAGCCAGCGCAGCAACGCTTTGGACAGAAGAAAGGCTGGACTGCTGTCCCATCTCCAGGCACAAGCTGTCTGTGTCCTGAGAGCAGAGGGATGCGGCACATGGACTCTGGCAGAAAGAGGGCGGGAGCCAGGGAAGGCCGCTGCCTTTCCTGTTTCTCTGCCTCCTAACCTCCTGCTGGAGCGGCGGAATAGTGTCGATGCAAAAATCTGCTTCCACGTTCCCGGTATGTGCCACACATTCCCCGTGGTTAGACACAGAGGCAAAACAGGGGGCACGGCCACGGGAAAGCTCATAACCAGCTGCAGGGAGGAGGGTGGGCGACAAATGCCTCGCGCAGGGCTGCAGAGAAGGGCCACGCGGCCCTTGGAGCCGCTCGGGAGTGGCGCGGACCTGGGGGCCCTGGGAACGCCGCCAGCCAGCCAGGCCGTGAGCCGTGGCCAGGACTGGAAAGACGAGGTCCCTGGCATCAGGCTGCGAAGAGCAGGCAGGAGGCGGGAGCATTTTTAATGGGATGCACACGGTCCAACAGCAACTTCCATTGGACAAGTTGCGCTGATGAAGTTGGACTTCTGGACATCCCAAAAGGGAAAGAGGCCCTCCGTCCAGAACAGTTTGAACCTTCTGGGAATTAGGCCCCATTGGCATAATCGGATAAATAAACGGGAAAGCAGGGTAAGGAAGAGACGCCAGGAGCTTATGAAATGAACTCTCAGGAAAGGAGATATGAAGTGAGGACACGGTGGGAAACGTTCCACTTGCCTCTCTTACCAGGTAATTCCCTACTAGCTAAAGGAAGGTTTAATCAATGAGACGGAGGCTTGGAATGGATGCAGTGAGCAGAATAACAGTGTCCTTGGTTAACTCCTCCATGTGGCGTCACAAAACACGTGAAAGGGACAAGGCGACTAACCATCTTCCTGATCAAAAAACAATCAGAAGGGTTCAGGTAACAACAGAGTTGAGAGTGGCTTTTGACGAGTGCTGCTTAACAGCCGGACCAAGTGGACACCCAGGTTCGTTTGTGAGAGCGGCCAAATTCCGCTCACAGCTGACACGGCAAAGGTGGAAAGAGTGCAGGACGGCTGGGATGCAGTAGGGAACCCTCGGACCGTCACCCACGCCAAGGCCAAGATTCCCGAGGACGACTGGATTACGACTTGGCACCGCTCTGTGCCCTTTCCCGCTTGCAGACCTCTGAGACGCGCCCTAAAACGACACACGAGGAATCCCCTGCAGTGTGCCACATGCCAGGCACATGCCTTTATGCTGAACTCGCATCCGTAACTGGCACTTCAGAGGGGGCTTGCAGTATTTATAGGAAGACCAGAGAAGTATTGCCGACACCAGGAATTAATCTCAAAAGCTAATGCTCAGGGACAGCAAATGCATTGGTAGGAGGAAAGGACATTGCTAGAATTCAAGGCAAGAAGGAGATGCAGAACATTTGCCCCCACAAGCTCCGGTGTGGCTCTTTGGCCCATGCTGCGCTCTCGTCTTCATTTCTGACCGGAACGAAATGACTTTTCCAAGAACTGCGGGGGCAAAGTGTCCAATAGCATGAAGAGGTGCCACAGGATCCAGTCCAGAAGGGGTGTCACTGGTGCCCAGTGCTGTCAAAACAGCAGGATCGGAGCGTGCCAAGGTGGCATTTTCAGAGCGCAGGAACCGAACAACCACCGAAGGACAGCCACGTTTGGCGCAGGGGGCCGTGGCCAGCCCAGGGGCCGATGCCGGCCGTGTTTGCACTGGCCACGTTCTTCTTGGCAAGCCAGTGGTCTGTCAGGCCCGGCCTTTGCTCCCAGAGTCTTCTCTGAACAGCGCCACTGACTTCATGAAGTTGGGAGAGGGGAACACCCCTGGCTGGAGCCATGAAGGAAGCCACCTTACGGTGCTTGAGCAACAGAGGCAGCGGCATCTGGTGGTCCGGGGTGCTGCTGGTGAAGTGTTACTCCACGGAGCCCCACAAGCTCCTTCAGGCCTCGGCCCCTCACAGCCAGGGTCCCAGCGGCACCCGGCCTGGGCCTGCTGTACACACAGGAGCCGAGTCCCAGACAGAGCCCCCGCTGGCTGGACAAGCCCGGCCTGAAGCATCGGCGGCCGCCTGCCGTTGCCTGCCTTCGCCCCAGCTCTCTTCCGGCGCTGTTGAACCCTCCGACAGATGCAAGGCAGAGGACGGCAAGCCTCGAGTGTCGCAGCACAATCCTGCTTGTGAAGCCGCATGAATCCTCATTCCAGAGCAAGGCCCACCGCCTCCCCGAATCACCCCATTACATTGCTAATATCATATTGTTGTTGCTTTTTCAGATTTTGCGACTTGCTGGGAAATGTTTATAATTTTTGCCTGCCTGCAGTCACTGTGCCTAATGCCCAGTCATTGAGTGCCATATGTGTTTATATGCACTGCAATTTTCCACTTGATTACATTTTACCACAGGCACTTTGAGCCACGCTGCAAAGGAGGCGACGCATCCGTAACACCCGCGGCCGCTCTGCCAGACGCAGCTCGAGACCTGTGCAGCAGCCTTCGCCGCAGCCAAGCACCCCTCGCGCACCCAAGCCGTGAGGGGCAGGGAGAGGCGTGGGTCGGCCCTGGCCCCACCCTGCAGCTCCCACGGCCCTGCAACTCCTCCGCAGCCACAGCATTCAGGGGAACGGAGGGCCGCAGCGCGACCTCTAACCAGCCATGGTTGGAAGCCAAAGGCTCCGGTCCCAAGCAGCTCCCGCTTGCCTGAACGAGGAGGAGCAGAAACCGAGGCCAAACGCTTTGAAAGGAAAACCAGCGTCCATCACAGAGGCGCTCGTTGGCAGCGCTTCCCTCCTGAAAGTCTTTTCTGCCATTCTTAGCTGCAAACAACAGTGCTAAGCTGGTCTTGTGAATGTGGCATCTCCAAATGGAGAAAGGCAAAGTTCCCGCGTGCGGCATCCGCAATGAACATCTGGAGAACAGACTCTTGGGAGATATTGCTGCCATGCCCACGTGCTGAAAAAGTGAGATTGTTTTTGCAGGCGGACCTGGCCTAAACTGGGGCTGAGCCCAGTGCCTGGTTCCGATGGCACGGCTCCACTTCCCACAGATCCCCAGCGGAAGAGTAGATGCAAATGCCCCCCAGTGGGCACTGTGGGCACTGCCCTGGCTGCTGAGCAAACGGAGCCCCTTCCCCACCTCAGCGGTCAGAGGAGGGTCTTCCCACACACAAGGACCCACTTCCGGCGCCTTCCTCTGTCGATTGAGCACTGGCCAGCTCAGCGGCCGGGCTGGGCTTTCCTCTCGGACACCCGCGATGCGCACAGAGGACCACTTTGTGAGAAGCCAAGCAGGGCGGTGTGCGACCGGACGCAGAGGGGGCCACGGCGGCCCACAGGCATTTTCGCTTGCAGCCCCCCGGCTGTGCCGTTCACGGCTGGTGGAGGTTGTGCGCCAAATCACCTGGGGGCCACATCCTGCCCACTTCCAGACGGGACCGCAGCCCTCTGTTCTTCGAACGGAGTGCACCTCAACGGGTGCGCGGATGGCCTCGCATGCCGCACCCTGTGCGTGCTTTCAGGAGACGCTGCGTGTTGGAGACGCGTGGCCGATCCCATCCTGAAAGGCGATGCAACCAGAGGCAGGACTGCAGGAGGCATGGCAGGATGCGCTGCTGGGAGGATGCGCTGCTGGGAGAGAACTCAGAGGCGGAGAGAGCAGGCAGGGACGCAGGCCGGGCGGCCAGGGTGGGTTGCAGCTGCTGCGACCAGAGGACTGGTTGAAGGAGCAAGACGCTGCTTGCAGAGGGGACTGGGGTACAGCAGGGACGCTGCGTGTTTAGATTAGTTGGATGCATTCATGCCCAGTCGTTCTATTACCGTATTGCTTGGGCTGGAGAGGTTGTGGGTCCATATCCACGTCTTTCAAATATTTTTGTAGCAACCACTTTCTTCAGTGGAATTGTACATTCTGCTATTTTAAACACTGTGTGCTCTTCTGTTTGGCGTTACCTTCCGACAGCCAACTCCCACTCTACCTGCAGTGGATACCGGAGTCCTAGGAAGTTCAGGACTGGTTTGGGGGAGCCGGCCATGGGGAGTGGGGGTTCACCTGGCGGCAGCAAAGTGGGTGAAGAGCTGGGGCAGCCCCTGGCCACTTCTGCCCTCCACACACAGGATAGGATGACGGCGGGGCCCCTTTGCTCCGTCTCCGTCTTGGTCCAGTGGATGCTGCTCCCCCAGGGGCGCTCTTGAGCAACTGGTGCCACGAAACAAAAAAGGGCGCACCTGACGTGGAAAGGGCAAGGGCAGACACACCCCTTTTGTCCGTAGGGCGGCCCACCTGGGTGCCCTAATCCTGCCCACTTCCCAGCTTGCAGCGAGAAAGGCTTTGCAGCCCTCAGTGGTTTTCCAGTCCAGCAAAACACCTGGGCTGACTGGGGAAGCACATGGCTGGTACAAGCGTGCCGGTGGCCCTTTCCCAGCTCCCTCAAGGCAACGGAGGCCATTGCTGAGCTTGTCAAAATGATTAATTGCTTATAGAGTGTGAGAGGGAAGGCGTGGAGGAGAAAACAATGAAAGCCAAACTGGGGGGTACAGATCAGAGATCTAGAAATAAATGGAGTTAAATGAATGCAATATTATCTCAAAGCGGCAATGGAAGGAAGCCAGATCAACAGCAAAATTAATGCCAGTGTCAGGTTCCCTAGCAGCATAAAGTGAGAAAGAATTTAAGCGGCAGACCAGCTCTGGAGACAAAGAGGACTTTTTTCCAGAAAGTTGAAGGTGCCAGCAAAATTATGCTTGTCCATGGGGAAAAAAGCTGACTGGTTAGCAGTGGGCTGCCGTGCTGCGATTCGGCTCGGCCACGTGTCTGCGTGCAGAGCAAGATGTCACAAAGGGCTGGAGGCGATGGCTGACAAGGCCCCTTCCAACACTCAGCATGTTGAAGAGGAAGAGCAAGAGAAAGGGGAAAGAAGTAGTGGGACTGCTAAATCAGGCGAATGAGAGAACAGGCACAGATGCTGAATGACTATTTTGCCTCTGTGTTCTCCCCAAAGCAGGACGGGGGAGAACCACATTGATTAGGTGAGGCCGGGGACTTGGGGGGACAGATTAGAGTCACCCCCTAGAAGTTGAGGGGCTCCTCAGGGCATTGGACATTACAAAGGCGCCGGGCCCTGACGGGTTGCATCCAAGAGTACTTCGAGAGTTGGCAGGGGTTCTCTCACGCCCGCTGGCCTCCATTTTTGAGGCCTTGTGGAGAACAGGTGAAGGTCCAGAGGACTGGAGGGTGGCGTCAGTGGTTCCAGTTTTCAAAAAGGGTAGTAGAAGGGACATGGGGAATTATAGACCGGTTAGCCTTACGTCCATTGTAGGAAAAACAATGGAAAGGCTCATCATAGTGAGAGATCTAGTGATGCTAGATAGGGAAGGGAGGCTGACAGCCACACAACACGGCTTCCGCAAAAACAGGTCCTGCCAGACAAACCTTGTGGAATTCTGTGACAAGGTTTCAAGGTGGCTGGATGGAGGGGATGCAGTGGATGTGGTATACCTGGATTTCAGCAAGGCTTTTGACAAAGTGCCCCATGATATCCTGGTGGAGAAACAGGAGTTTTGAGATACACCAAAGCACTGTCCGGTGGATTAGGGCATGGTTGACTGACCGAAAGCAGAGGGTAACCATTAGTGGGGAATCCTCGGGATGGCAGCCAGTGACAAGCGGGGTCCCCCAGGGCTGTGTCCTGGGGCCGATCCTGTTCAATGACATGGCAGAAGGGGTGAAGAGTCTGCTGATCAAAATCGCAGACGACACTAAAACTGGGGCAGTGGCCACAACTGAGCAGGTACTCCAGACCCAAAAGGATCTGGACAGACTATGGAAGTGGGCAGGAGACAACAGGATGGCGTCCAGTGTGGATAAGTGCAAGGTCTTGCACTTGGGGCATAGGAGTAGGTGTCATAAGTACAGGTTAGGGGACAAGTGACTGGAGAGCAGCACTTGTGGAAGGGACCTCCGGGTGCTGGTTGACTGCAGGCTGAACATGAGTCAGCAGTGTGATGCGGTGATCAAGAGGGCAAACGCCACCCTTGGTTGCATAGCCAGAAGTGTGGCTTCTACATCAAGAGAGGTATTACTACCACTCTGTACGACTCTGGTGCACCCGCAACTGGAGTATTGTGTTCAATTTTGGGCCCCTCATTACAGGAAGGATCTAGCCAGGTTGGAGTCAGTGCAGCGTAGGGCCACAAGGTTGGTGGCCGGTTTGCAGGGGATGCCGTATGAGGCGAGACTGAGAGATTGGGCCTCTTCAGCCTGGAGAAGAGGACACTCGGGGGATCTGTTGGCGACATGCACGTATGTGAGGGGATGTCACACGGAGGTGGGTAGAGACCTGTTCTCCCCTGCAGAGGAAGGCAAAACGCGCTCCAACAGAGCAAAGCTCAGGGAACCCAGGTTCCATCTGGATGCCAGGAAGCACTTCCTGAAGGGACCCGAGGGTGTGGAATGGGCTTCCATGGGGGGGGGGGGGGGTTGGGGCCCCATTGGTGAGGGTGTTCAAGGATAGGCTGGACATGCACATGATGGGCTTGTCATGAGCTGAGCGGGCTGGAGCCAGGGGTCAGACTGAATGGCCCAGGAGACCCCTTCTGACTCGCTCTGTTTCTATGTATGGGGTTCCAGACACACACATCAGCTCAGCCTGCAAAACTCTTGATCGGCTGCAACAAGCCTTGGAACACGGAATGGCCAGGTCAGCTTCTGCAGTCACCGGCTGCGGACGTGTACTGTCGTGGCCGATACGGGGCCTGCTCCTATTGGCTGTGGGACACGACTTCCCCTTCTCCTAACCAAGTTTCTGATTAATTATCGTTCATTCCTAATTGTCAAATTTCCCTTCTTTCATCCTGTCTAATCAGCAGTGGCAGAAGTCATTATGCAAATGAGAGCAGACAACTTCCCACAACTGTTGGCCTTGGTAAAAGCCTTGTAATTTAAAGCTCCGTTTTGTGCAGGGAAGTGGCGCTTCCCCAAGGCACGCGGGCATCTGTTCCCGCTCTTCTGTAAGCGCCTCGCCTTCCGTCAATTAATCATCTGCTTGCAACAGATATTTGACTCGGTGAGGCAGGAACCAGCGCTTATGTCGCGGCGCTTGCTGCGGCGAGGCCGGCGCTTCCGCACTCACTCCCCTTGCCCCGTGCCGGGGCTGTCCCACCGGGAAGGAGCAACAAGGGGCCCCACAGGAGCTAGCTCTGCCTCAGGACGCGCCGAGGGAAGCAGCGTTCCCTGCATAGAGCCTGGAGGAGCTGCTCGATTCCTCCATGGAGAGGGGGTGAGCCCTGTGGGGTCTTTGGGCGAGGGTCTGTCCAGAAAGGCTCGCTTGTTCTGCCCTGCTGGGAACAAGGCTGCCAATTGGTCTTAGCCCAAGCAGCACGAATACCAGCACGGAATCTGAGATTATTTACAGGCCATCCTCCCCTCACCTGCTGGGAATGCAGGCCCCTCTCCTCGACCTCTGCATGTCTGCGCTGACGCATGCACTTCCTTTCCTGCCAAGCGCTGCAGCTTCTGCCTTCGGCGGCAACAGCGAGTACAAGGGTGCAGTCGTTTGCTCACAAGAACCACCCTACGAGGTAGGCTGGGCTGAGCGGCTGACTGGCCGAAAGTCAGCTCCGAAACTGAGTGGGACTAGAACCCGGATCACCAGTGTCCCGGCCCTGCACACTTAACCACTACACCGCAGTGGCTTTCAATAAACATTCAGGCGCTGCAGCATCCACAGGCACCAGCCTGCATACACGGCCCCCACTTGGTGGGTGCATGTCGCACAGTGTGAACATGGGCTAACCAAGGGTCAGACAACATTGCTGGAATCCTAAAACAGGCCCTGGGCTATGCAAGGGCTGCTTAAGCCACGCACATCCCACACTGGCCAACTCACGCACGAACACCTGTGAAGACAAAGGCTGCACACTCAAAAAGGCAGCCCCTCGCACCACAGCCTCGCTGGTTTAAGCCTTGATGGGCTCTCATGTCATGTGGCCCTCCCTTGTTCCATCTTGATATTCAGGAGCTTTCCCGTTTTAAGGACAGCTTGATTGAATAGTTCTATTGAAAAATATAACTAGCTGTGAAAAGCTGTGGCCATCAGAACTGAAAGGTTTTGCCACCCTTGCCATTATACCTCTTTGCCGTTTAAGAATTGTTCAGTGGTGCTTTCGCTAACACACTGCAAGTAGCTGGTGCACTGCATCGCTGGATTGCAAGAGATGGCCCGTTTACGCAGACAGGCTCCTCACCTGGAGAGGACGAGGGGGCCTTCTGTCGACTGAAGGGCGGCCTAAGGATCCTTCTGTGCGCACAGAGGACATGTTGCCACAACTTCAGCTCATGTTCCCCTCTGGAGACCGTTTCCAATTTTGCTGTGGCATTTGCTCAGCGTGTGCGTCAAGGTGGAGCCACAGAGTCCAACGCTCACCATGAGGCTTGAAGTCTAACTGAAGCTGAATGCATGGAATGGAAACCGCTTCCTTTGCGCGGGCTCCCACGTCAGCTGGCCTTTCTTCCCCAGGGAACGCTGCGATGGCCGGCAGCCCATGCAGCCAATTCCAGGAAGCCTCCCTGCCGCACACTTGCGGTGTCCCTACTTTCTCTAGAATCCAGATGTGCCCAAGGATCCCAAATGCCTGGAGACCACTAGCTTAGATGGCAGGAAGATCTCCCTGGAAGGCTTGAAGCTGATTCAGTTGTGCTCCTATGCCAAGCTCTTCCTTTTACAGTTCTGAACAGGCTAAAATTGTTGCTCCAGATATAAACAGGCGCAAGGCCTTGGCAATGCCGCCACGGCTGAGCCTGCAGCACTGCGAGACTGGCTCGCACCAGAACCTTCGCGGGGGTTCCCTTTCCCACAGTTGAATTCTTTACACAGGAGGAGGAATACGAGTTATGCAGAACGGGGGAAAAAAAGCCCACACTTTTGTCATTGAACAACAGTTGTATTTTAAGAACTACACTTCAGAAGGTATTATGTTTTTCCCATGTGTTTTCACACATCCCAGAACACACACAAACTTCCCCAATACCACTGCAGGGCATAAAAAAGCAAAGGATTAAAAAAAAGAGAAAGAGATTGACTAATTCAGTCCATCAGTGCATTGTAAACTGAGCTTTCGCACCAGTCGAGTGCAATGTTTTTTTAAAAAACCCAACTGTTTAGAAACTTTCAAAAGTTACACCTTTGGCAAAAAGAAAAAGAGATCCAAAGATTGCATTTAAGTCCCGTCTTCTTCCTTCTACTGAGGCACCGGCTATTTCTTCACGAGCACTACACAGAACAAGGTTCTGCCGGCGGCCCAACCTGGGAGCACACGGGTGAAGGCTGTAGCCTACCCAGGATTGCACTCCAGGAAGCCTGGGCACTGCTCTTGCTCTCAGCCAAAGGCCACACTGCCGCTGCCACTCAAGAAGCCCCACCTCGACCTCTGCAGGCCACCCTGTCCCAGCCCAGACCGAAGAGTGTCCAGAGCACTGGTCCGCCATGGCCTCCCTGCAAATCGCAGAGCCAAAACAAGCGTCTGCTTGTAACGAAGCTCATGGCTCTCCCCAATGTCCCGCTGAAGACACTTACCCAGCCCAGTGGCAGCTGACACCACCCCCCCGTTCTCCTCAGTACTATTTCAGCCACTGCATCCAGAATTCACAGGAAATGACAGGAAAGTGGTCTGTCCCGGAAAAGGGTCGTTATGCCAAGGTGTTTGGCCAGGCAGTGAGCCATTTTCCTCTCTCACTGGGAAAAGGAGAGCTGCTCCAGGGATTTCTGTTCCGTGGCAAAGGGACAAAGCAATAGTCGTTACGTCAGGGAAGCACCTTGTCCTTCGTCCTCTGGGATTGCAACACCACACGCTCGTCTTGACGAAATAAAACCAGTGACATTCATGTTCCCTTCCAGTTATGGGGAAAACAGGGAAAGGAGAATGGAGCATTCCACCTCACCCAGAAACCTCTGCTGAGAAAGCCACTGCAGAAAACATCACTGCCAGGCTGCTGCTCTCCCTTCTCTGCCTAGTCACTTATCGCTTGATCTGGGCTGCAGAAGGCTGTGGGTGGAATGGAACTAACGCTCCCATGCAGCTATCGGGACAGAAAACAACACAACACACTTTTACTGAAGAAAAAAGGAACACTTACTGTGAGCTGTCCAAAGAACCAATATCCTGAGTGGTGTAAAGGGAAGTTGTGTGCAAGGGGATTTTGGCCTGTTTTCTTGTGTTTTTAGGCAAGGGGAGAGCTGGGGCCCCCCAGAACGCTGTTTTTGCTGCTGAGGAGACAAGGCAGACTTGGAAGACATTTTCGTCTCCACCTCTACCTGACTTTCATCCATTTGTAACCATAAATGTGCTTTAAGTTACACCATCAGTGAAAGCACTGCCTTCACGCAGTTTGGAGGTTAAATATGCGAGGTGAGATGGCTTGAAGGTGGAGGTTTTCTAGGTAGATTTCTAACGCTGAGGTGCAGAAGGAAGATCGAAATGGCCGGCCTAGTTACTCACCCAAACAGGCAACTACACAGGTGCCGTCATGCACTTGCTTCTACTGCCCAAACAAAACAAAGCATCTGACGTGTCCGTGGCTGAAAGGTCGCCCCCCACCCCCCACACGCTGAGAGTCTCTCAGCCCCAGGCTTGGCTCTAGCATGCCCGCCCCTCATGCAACTCCAGGCATCCCGTGTGTGGAATGGAGTCGAGGGGCTGACGAGATCAGCCTGACTCAACCTCCTTCCAAACATATTTCATAATGCTTTAAGTACCAGGTGCCAAGCTCTATGATCTCAGCAGGCAGGGAACAAGGAGTTATCGGTGCTGGGTTCTTCCTTGGCATTCTTCCGGAAGGCGAAAGAAGAGATGAATGGAAAGGTTCTGATGCCGGTGATCCCCTATAGCAGTACACAGTGGGGCAGAACTGGGCCAGGGGTCCCTTAGTCTTTTAAGTGCTGCGTGCAATACTAGCGCTCGTTATCCTCCAGGACTCGGTGAAGCAGCTCGGACGTCCACCACTGCACTGGCCACGCATTATTCATACCGCCCCTTAATCATCATATTCAACAAGGGACCCACCTGTTTCAAAGCAAAAAGAACATAACCACCGTTATCTCCGGAAAAGCTGACTGGACCAGCAGCAGCAGTCTTGCCAGTCTACAGAACAGCAAGTGCAGCGGAAAAAGCTGAACACGGGCCGGACCAAAGCCGAAATATCATTGCGCCCCCCCCCCCCCTTTGTGATGGATGGACACACACTGGGGGCTCAGCCTTCAGCATGCTCGCCAGCGCCCCCACTCCCCAGTAAGAGCAGCAGCCCTCAGATCGCCACTGCTTCTTGTTGCCACATTAATACAAGTGATGCTGTCCGTTTCACAAACTTCCTTAGCAGAAATAAAACAAATGGATTTGTGCAATAGGCTTGGTGTAAGGCAGGGCAAAAGAACAATGGTTGCTCCTCCCTCGTTTTCTCTACACGGGGAAGGCGACAGAGGAGCAAACCAGCCCCTTCTGCTTTGCCTGCCCTCTCCCTGGCTTGGGGGAAGGCCCAGGCAGAGCAAAGCCAGCTGCCCAGTTGCCATGCCAAGCTGCAGAAGCACCTGCTGGGAGGCCAAAGGCATTGCGGGGGGATGCGGGGCCCCATTCCTGACAGCCCAGGTAAGGCCCTGCCCCCTCATGTTGCCCAGCCAGCAGAGAGGGAATCCAGTCCCTCGACCCAACATGTTCTAAACATTTCCGGCCCCTGAAAAATCAGACTACTATCCAAACCTGAAATGCAGAAATATGCCTGAAAAGAATACCAGGCTCTATCATTCTATCTTAATGTCTGAGAGATGAAATCACAAGGACAACACGAAGCATGGGCTCTTAGTCATGTTTAGGCAAAGCACCAAAGATATATGCAATACTTAATCCATATTACAAGCTAGTTGCTGTGTCTTCCAGCACAATTTGAAGCTCCCCATCTCCTCTATCTGCTCCCTGGAGTAAACCTTCCAGCCACCTGAGGAACTCCAGCAAGCTCAGGACCAGAACACCTAAGGAAAGCTCTGCTGTGCAAACTCAGCCCCCCAACTCTAGCAAGAGCTCCCTGGTTTGTGCCGTACCTCTTGTGGGCTTCCAAGGGCCTCGCCCAACATCTTCTCTATGTTCCTCATTATAGCCACTTTCTGATGAGCCTTCAGTGGGTACTCAATCCTTTTGGGGGTCGGGGCGCCCTGGAAAAACAACAAGACATTGACATTTTTCTAAAGATGTGCAAAACTCTCAAGCAGGAGTTTCTTGAACCAGAAACTGTCCAAATGGGGAGAGCGATTCATGCACCACTGGCCCACACCTTGAGCCAGACTTGCTTACCTTGTACCAGAAGTTCACAGTGATGGTCGTTCCCCCATTCAGCAAAGACTCGATGTGGTGCCACCTAGACAGAGCCACAGAAAGGACAGAACCACTGACATGCCTGTGAATCTCAGCATCCGCGACATCAGTGCTATAGCATTCCCACACGCAGCTGATCGGGGACTTCGCCACCTCCACTATTCCCCTTCTTTCAGACCTATGTGTCCGAGAATGCAAAGCCAGCATCTCCCCCTTTGGCTGAAGCATGTTCTCACTTGAAACTGCTGCAGAGAACTGAAAGGAAGCTGTGCTCTCTCCCGTTTCACGCGCTGCCTGCAGCTTCTGTGGGACTCCAACCCAGCCCATTCCTCCCGAACGTTTCATGGCCAGGCCTAGGGGCAGATCAAAGTGAAGTGGGCCATAGGGCTCTGCACGGAGAAGGGAAGCCGTCACCACGAGGGGACTGTAAACCTCTTGGCAAGCCAGAACCGATGACGAGCCCTTGTTCCCACCCAGGCAGACAAAAACGCCTCCTCACAACAGTGTCATCTCTGCCGCATTGGCCAAGTCCTTCATTAAATGTTAGGGCAAAGTAAGTGGATGAGTATACAAGAGATGCAGAGTAAACACCCCAAATGCCAAACCTCAAGATAGGAAAGGGCGTGCAATTTATGCCTCGATGTCCATGTCTATAAGCCAGCGCCTGAGACACTTTTGTTCTATCTACTCTAACACACAGCGAAATATCCACCCGTTAAACTCTGTGAGAAAGTGAACTGAACGGGCTCCCCGAGGAGAGCGGCAAGGAGGCTGCTCGGGTCCAGCGGGCGAATCTGTTCGAGGGCCATGCGCTCCTGGGAGGCATGTCTTGCCAGGGCTTCTGCTTGTTGGGAACCACCCTCCCCACGGTCTGTCTTTGCTACGAGAACCGAATTCTGCCTCACGAAGCAGCTTGGCTCCCCAGAAGGAAGAAGAACCTGCACATAGACGGAAAGGCCCTGCAGCAGTGGGAAGAGGGACTTTTAAAACCCACGGCAAAGGTATTGCCTTTCATTCGCAGGCTCACAGAAGAACAGATGTATCACTCGCTCAGGCAATTCTGAAGGCCCATGAAGCATCTCCCGGCCTACTCAGAAACCCAGTATGACCACAGCCAAAGACAATGCAAGCTTTCTTTTGCTTGTTAACGCTCTGTATCCACATTGCTTTTGTTTCTTTTTAAGTATCCACGAATCTAAAGTGAGCTCCCTGGGAAAGACCAAGACCTTGGCATTGAAACTAAAGGCAACAATTCTTTCCTTCCCCTCCTAACAGAACACAGAGAAAGGTGAAAGGGCACCGGCCTCACAATTTAACTGAGGCAAAAGACGCCCACAGAGAGCTCCCAGCGTTCCAAAAGTTCAGTGTCTGAATCTGGCCCTGGATTCCGCCATAGTTGCCGGTCATGCCCACACCCCGAAACAATTCTCAGCCGTGAAGCCGTGAAACAATTCTGTGCTCATTACCAGTACATGGGAATATAAAGCACGTCGCCTGGGCCCACCACAGCCTCATAGCCAACTATGTTCTGGAAATTGGGAAACCGCTCATAGTCGGGGTTGTCAAAGTCGACCTAGCAAAACAAACAAACAAAAATGTCACTGAAAAGGCCCACATCACAGGGCACATGCTGGAATCCCACACCCTGAGACCCTCTCAAGAAAACAGAACAGGTGCCTGAGCAAGAACCAACAGGGACCATGATCTGCTGCCTATCAGAGACAGAATTCAGCCAGAAGATCCTAGCAGCACAGCAGGGAGGGGCAACTCCCCGGGGGCAATCCCACCCCAGCCCCTGGCTGAATCTGCTGCCAAAATGTGTGAGCGCAGCAAGACAGACACTGGGTCTTTCAAAAATAAGGCGCCTGGGCACCGACCCCCGCTTCTCCACCCTGCAAATGCAGCAGTGGAGAACATCACCTGAGGCACACATGAAACCCACTTGTCCGTAGACAAAAATCGTAGCAAATTTGCTCTCGATTGGCTTATCTGATAAACCGTATCAATCATAGTTGATTTTTAGACCCCACTTGAGTTAAGTAAAGTGGTTAAGTATAAAACAGCAACAGGTTATATTTACCTTAACGGCATATCAGTGCAATGGCAGGAAGGCCTGCAAGTCTCACTCGAGGCAGGCAGCAAACCCTCGGGGGCCTAGCGGAGGCATCCCTCTCCCAGGACTGGCGGAAGGACCGATCACGACGACCCAGCCCGGGAGACGGACAGAAGACAAGGCATTCGGAACGTTCTTAGGGAACCTCCGGTTAAAGCGGTCTGCGTTCCTACCAAAGCCCCGGCCTCACCATGGCGTGGTAGGGAGGAAAGGGCTCCCAAGCACCTCCCCCTGCACCACTCCCTGGCCCGCTGAGGAACCAGCAGCTGTGCAACAAAGAGCACAGTGCACAGAGCAGGGATGGTACCAGGCTCACAGAAGGAGAGGACACCCTGTGTGACCAGCACAGCCAGGGGAGGCTGCATCAGTTCTAAGAGAGCTGCACTTGCTGCCTATTTGCTTCCAAGCCCAATTCGGGTTGCTGGTGCTTAGAGACTTAAACAATTGTGGACCCAAATATCTGAACGGGCGCCTCTGCCTAGAGTTTCCTGCCCGTGCATTAAGGCGACGAGGGGTGCTGCTCCTCCAAGTGCCACTAGAACACTGTGTGACAAAAATGCAGACAGCTCTGTGCTGCTGCCCAGACAGGGGAAGAAACCCTCAGGATGGAAGCAACTGGCACTGGCTTTACGCTACGTTCAGCAGCAGAGCAAAACCTATTTAGAAACATAGAAGCAAAGCAAGTCAGAAAGGGCCTCCCGGGCCATCTAGTCTGACCCCCGGCTCCAGCCGGCTCCGCTCACCATATGCCCACCATCTCCAGTCTGTCTTTGAACACCCTCACCGATGGGGCCTCAACCACCTCTCGTGGATGCCCATTCCACACCCTCGGGGTCCTGACTGTCAGGAACTGCTTCCTGGCATCTAGATGGAACCTGGGTTCCCTGAGCTTTGCTCTGTGGGCACACGTCCTGCCTTCCTCTACAGGGGAGAACAGGTCTCTACCCACCTCCATGTGACACCCCCTCACGTACCTGCATGTCGCCAACAGATCCCCTCTGAGTCTCCTCTTCTCCAGGCTGAAGAGGCCCCGTTCCCTCAGTCTTGCCTCATACGGCATCCCCTGCAAACCAGCCACCAACCTTGTGGCCCTACTCTGCACTGACTCTAACCTGGCTAGATCCTTCCTGTAATGAGGGGCCCAAAACTGAGCACAATACTCCAGTTGCAGGCGCACCAGAGTGGTAGTAATACCTCTCTTGATCTAGAAGCCACACTTCTGGCTATGCAACCAAGGGTGGTGTCCGCCCTCTTGACCACCGCATCACACGGCTGGCTCATGTTTAGCCTGCAATCAACCAGCACCCCGAGGTCCCTTCCACAAGTGCTGCTCTCCAGCCACTTGTCCCCTAACCTGTACTTATGACACCTACTCCTATGCCCCAAGTGCAAGACCTTGCACTTATCCACACTGGACACCATCCTGTTGTCTCCTGCCCACTTCCATAGTCTGTCCAGATCCTTTCGGATCTGGAGTACCTGCTCCTCAGTTGTGGCCACTGCCCCAGTTTTAGTGTCTGCGATTTTGATTAGCAGACTCTTCACCCCTTCTGCCATGTCATTGAACAGGATCGGCCCCAGGACACAGCCCTGGGGGACCCCGCTTGTCACTGGCTGCCATCCCGAGGATTCCCCACTAATGGTTACCCTCTGCTTTCGGTCAGTCAACCATGCCCTAATCCACCGGACAGTGCTTTGGTGTATCCCAAAACTCCTCAGTTTCTCCACCAGGATATTATGGGGCACTTTGTCAGAGGTCTTGCTGAAATCCAGGTATACCACATCCACTGCATCCCCTCCATCCAGCCACCTTGAAACCTTGTCACAGAATTCCACAAGGTTTGTCTGGCAGGACCTGTTTTTGCAGAAGCCGTGTTGTGTGGCTGCCAGCCTCCCTTCCCTATCTAGCATCACTAGATCTCTCACTATTATGAGCCTTTCCATTGTTTTTCCTACAATGGACATAAGGCTAACAGGTCTGTAATTCCCCATGTCCCTTCTACTACCCTTTTTGAAAACTGGAACCACTGACGCCACCCTCCAGTCCTCTGGACCTTCACCTGTTCTCCACAAGGCCTCAAAAATGGAGGCCAGCGGGCGTGAGAGAACCCCTGCCAACTCTCGAAGTACTCTTGGGTGCAACCCGTCAGGGCCTGGCGCCTTTGTAATTTCCAATGCCCTGAGGAGCCCCTCAACTTCTAGGGGGTGACTCTAATCTGTGCCCCCAAGTCCCCGGCCTCACCTAATCTCCGATGCGGATCTCCCCCATCCTGCTTTGGGGAGAACACAGAGGCAAAATAGTCATTTAGCATCTGTGCCTGTTTCCCGTATCAGTCACTGGATCTCCTTCCTTCTTTTTTTGTGGTCCTACTACCTTTCTCCCCTTCCAATTTACATGCAGAAAGAAGGTAGAGGGTCACTCTTGTGGTGAAGAAAAGACAATTTCTTAGCTTTTCAAACCCTGGTTTTAAAGGCAAGTGCTTGTTCTGCTGTGCTTGCCAGGGAGGAGCTGACAGCAACTATTTTAGTTCTCAGAAACAGCTCTGCACAGCACAGGCTTAGGTCACACGTGTCAACAGCTCTTTCTCTTCACTGCATGCAAGAGGCAGGCTGCCCCTTGCTGATGACACAGGAAAGGCACACTTGTGTTCAGAGAGGATTCTTGCACTTTTTAAGCAGCAGTAATTTGTGGGAACCTACTAACTGATAGTGTAGATGCTTTGGTGGAAGCATATTCAATCGCACTCATATGCTATCCCTGGCCAAAGCTATAAGCAGTTGTAAAAATTGATATATCCTATTTAGGGGCCACTGACAACAGAAAAGGAGGGCGGGCACGGCAGATCCCACTTGGTGACATTCATCCAGGCAACTGGTCAGTCATGGCTGGACAGAACGCAAAGGGCAGTGGGAATCCTGCCACACAGCGAAGCCACCCAGCACATTCTTACACAACGGAGGTCATTTGGAACCGACGTCTCCTCACCTGGCTCTGCCGGTCACACGGATGATGCACAGGATAGGGATAGAGGCACTCAAACTGGTCAGGGGAAAACAGGATACACCGCTTGTATCCCTTAATCTGAGCAAAGAAATTCTGCTGCTCATCATAATGCGCGGGAGTCACATTCCCTGCATAAGAAAAGGTTGAAATAGTCACTGGAAAACAGATGCCCCATCCTGATGTTTGAGAAGATCCTCCCAACACCAAGACATTCATAATGAGGGCATGCCTCGTGGCCTATAAGCAATCCATGGGGCGCCAAAGGTCTCAGCGCATGCCACAAAACCCACCACATTCTCAGCACCCACACAAGCAGCAGTTCCTCGGCCACTAGTCAAATATGAGGGCAGTGTTATGACTGCCATGCAGACACTCCCAGGATGGAGCACCCTTTTCATTCCAAGGGCTGCATTCCCACAGAATCTGTCTCATCTCCCCAGCAGCTAAAGCTCTTCTCTGATCAGCAGCTGACGAGAACTTTTCCTGCTGGGACTGGAGACAAGGCTGAGAAAGAGGCTGGTGGACTGGCCTGGGAACCAGTGAGCTAGATCTGGTCCCCAGGCTGGGGTTTCCCATATATATATATATAAAAATATTTATATGCCATCCTATTCGCAAAAAAGCCTCAGAACGGCTTACAATGTAAAATATAACATAAATATCATAAATAAAATTCCCGACTCACACTGGCTGCAATTAAAAACATAGAAAAGACAGTATTAACACTTATTAAAATACTGCTGGAATAAAAAGGTCTTAACCTGGCACCGAAAAACAAATAACGACGGCACCAGGCGGACCTCTCTGGGGAGCGCATTCCATAGATGGGGCGCCACCACAGAGAAAGCCCTCCATACCTGTGGTAACCCACACAGAGAGCTGTGTAAAGCACGAGAAGTGGTTCTTGATATTATTTTGAGAGATCACCCTAAAAGCTGGGTGTGATTACCTCCAGTTTACAAAAGAGCACCTCTTTCCTGGAAGTAAATCAAAGCTTGCTATTGGAAACCTCAACACTTTGTTCAGTTACACAGAGGATCCAGCCACACGCGTTCCATGACCTGCATCATGTGAACTCTTGCAAAAGTGGGGCTATCCTGACACTAGCCGTAAAACAAAACGGCACGAGCAGCACTGGCCTGTGCAGAGGGACTTCTTGCTGGGGCAGTCAGCTGACTGCTCGGCAACCTGCCTGCGGAATCACGCAGCATCAGGCAGGAATCCACCCAGCACCGATTGAAACAGCCATGCAGACTCTCCATCCAAACGCACCCCCATTTTATAGGAGCCCTTCCCAAAGACCGCTGGCAGCCCAGGAAGCCTTACTCACGAGCCACCGACTGCTCCTCCTCCGCACTCTTCCATGCAGCAGTGGAGCTTGAAAGTCGCGCTGGAGTCAAATCCAACTGCAGCCCAGGGAGGGGAGGAGGGACACCGGGAGGCAGCCGCCGTCAACAAATGGTTAACCTCCCCCCAATGCTACAATGCCGCTAAAACACCCCCACCCCACCCCCAAATGCTCAGGCTTCTTTCGGGAGTGTACGTACAGGTAGGGTGCTTTGGCTCCTGTCACTGGCATGTCCCCCAAGTTGCCTAGGAGAGTGCACAGCCCCCAGAGTGAGAAAAGCTTGCCACCCCTGAACCAACCTCCACCAGGGCTGTGCCCTTTCCATTTGCGGTTTGGACTTCAAGCCACACCGCCCTGCAATTCCTTATGCTCACAGCAGCGGTGAGCAATGGGCCACAAACCCGTCTGGAGGGCAACAAACCCTCCCGCCCCATACTGTTCGCTATGCTAGTAACGGGTGACGAAAGGGTTGGGTGAGAACACACAAGCTGCCAC
Organism: Varanus komodoensis; assembly: GCF_004798865.1. NCBI lineage: Eukaryota > Metazoa > Chordata > Lepidosauria > Squamata > Varanidae > Varanus > Varanus komodoensis. The sequence continues at coordinate 1,339,440 of NW_025335317.1, forward strand.
CACTTCGTGGGATCACACAATTCCTGATCTGTCCTGACTTAGGCGCCTTTGCAAACTTGAGATGAGGTGCTTGTACAAAAGAAATACCCGAGTGGTTCTCGATAGCGGCAGCTCTAAAAGGAATCAAAGCAAACAACTGTGAATTGGCTAGAGCCTTTAATCCACATTTCGGCCGAGGGCGGGCTTCTTACCTTCCATGCCAATCAGCAGCAAGTTGGATGTCAGCTGACCCCAGCCTCGTTTTGCCTGCTGCCTGTTGATCCAATTCCAGTTAAAGCCCAGGAAATCCACCACAATTTTCCTCCCAACTGTGTCATTCAGGGTCTGCTGCAGGTACAACCTGTACGCCCAAAAAAACAAAGGGGCAAAATTTAACTGCACATGCACAGAAAATAAAGTACATTGATTACCCTGCAAACTCTACATCAATTGTACATCATCTTGCCAACTTCTGATAAGCCGAGGTTAAGTTTGCATGGCCAGTGGCCTTCAGAAAGAGAAAAGAACATCTGTCCCTTTCATTACTGGGTGGCCATTCAAGCTGGTCATTCTTAGGTCCCGTCAGTTACCTGCATTGATTTTAATCTAGTCCGTGGTCTCATTCTGTACACCCTATGCCAGGCAGGGGCGCACGCTCTCCTGGAGCTCTGCCTCCAGGGGGGGGTCTGTTCCTACCTAAACCGCTGCCTCCAGATGCAGGGAGCAATCGCATTGCCTAAGGGCAGTGGGTCACAGGGTGCAGCAGAGTTCTATTTATATGCCATCCAGGTCAATTGCAGAGCAGCTCTGGGAGCAGGGTCACATTCCAGAGGCAGAGGGATAAAGGGGGAAGGCCAAGGCCTGCCTACATCTTAGGATGGGGGAGGGTGCTGCACAAAGGCCAGGAAACCACCAATCAATTGGTGGTTGAGGGAGGACCTGCGGCCAGCTGGAGACCCCTGGAGAGCAGAACTGGACCCCAGATCTGAGGTTTCCCACCTATTTCAACATATAGAGTTGAGGTATGCAATCGATTCTGTGACAACACCCAGCTACACTTTTTTAAATCCAATCCACCTGAAGCAATAAAAGTGCTGAGTGGACTCACTGAAGGCCAGTAAGCAAAAGCCCAGTCAAGACTACACTGAGTTTCCCTGGTCCAATCTGTGGAACGCAGCACCTACTCTTTTGACACCAGCTTCTGCATTTTAGTCACACACTTTCCAAAATGTTGCACTGTAGCCCACAATACTTATCCCCATCAACCTGCAGGTTGCTTAGGTAACTGAGGATGCCCAGCAAGATAACCTTTTAGTAAGAATGGCTGACTAAAGCAGTTATTTTACTGTTTTTTCCTAGTCTTTTGGTTTATTGTTTTCATTTTAACTCTGGTGATTTTTAAATAGATTTTATCACTTCTTTATAATTCTACACAAACCAAAAAAGTTACAGTTGAACATATTTGGATGTCAGGAGATGAAGCCCCTTTAAATATCCCCCCTCAACTTTGAGTTTACCACAACAATACAAATACATCTGATTCTGCTCCTTTAGAAAGTGCGCGTGTAGTGGGGGCGCAGGGGAGAGAAACCCCTGCAAGGCAGCAGGCACAGGATCTGACTGTACAAAGTGAAGTGAAACCATGAATGAGTTTGCAACATAAAGAACTGCTCTGCAATACAGAATGCCTCACCCTTTTTCCTTGTAAGCTCAGCAACTCTGCAAAGAGCAGGCCAGGACCAACATCTCATGGAAGCCTAGCCCCTTAGAACTGTGTCAGAGTGTCCTGTGGCCAGACCAACCCCAGCAGTACCATTCACAAAAAGCCAAATGCAGAATGCTTCCAGTCCCGTAGTAAATAACTAAGAACAGTTTCAAGCAAATAATGAAGAGACATCCCCTTTCTTAGCTTTTTGTATGTTTGCAAAAAATGAGCTTCCTATCAAAAGTAAAATCCAAGGGTATTTCTTTTTCTTAGATTTTAATTTTTACAAAAACAAATATACAACACAACTAAAAGATCCAAGAGTACTTCTATAGATAGCGTATGTCTTTCAAAAAAAAAAAAAAGGGAAGGTTGGGAGACAGTAAGTTAGCCTACCCCAAATATTACCTTTCTCCACTACCCTGCTGCTGGATTTCCTGGAGCTGCTCAACAAAGTCACTGAATTTCATTTCTTCCCTGCTTGACTTGGGCTTGAAGTTCTTAACATTTGCCATTTTCTTTTCATCATAATACAAGAACTTGTGGGTGCTGGCTCGGTATACTGAAAAGTCCCCATTCCCAATGTTCTCCTGGAGGTAGTCCAAGTCCCATTTTAGGGCAGGATATACCAAGTTTGTATCTGTCAGCACCACTGGCTCCTGGAAAGAAAAAACAAAACATGACAACGCAAATTCCTGTGAAAACGGTAGGAGACTACTAAGTCACTGCAAATATTCAGCTTAAAATACCTGACGAAAAGCAATGATGTAAAAGGAGCTCAAAAGACACCCACAAGCAAGGTGACAGTGACTGCTCACTGTGGTAATTCACTATGAGCCAATAGAAATTAGAAGGCGGAGGAGGAGCACCAAGATGGAACTGTTTTTATTGTGACAGGAAATCCCTGATTCTTCAGCTTGGATATTCAGCTATTAGCACTTAAGGATACGGTGTTGCCTTCAAACTTATCATTTTTTCCATAACATGGTAATTAAAGAACTTGGAGCTGCTTGTAACATAGCTGGGCAACGAAAGGCATTCAGAGAGAGGATACTTCAGATTTAGAACTACTTGTTTGAAGAAGGGAAGCCAGCCGCACACCATTTGCTCTCCCAGCTCCCCTCCTGCAACAGGAACGTGCTAGGCAATACTTCTCGTCTTGCAAGCACACCACAAATTATGCCGATCTTCCACCTTACCGAGGGTTCATCCCTCCCAACTACAACGTGCACCTGCCCAATACAGCTTCTCCTCCTTTTCTGATATTTGCGTGTCGTCCTCTTTCCTTTCAGGAAGGCTGGATGATCCTCCTCACAATTTCGCCCTCGGAACAACCCCGCGAGGCAGGCAAGGAAGAGAGCCCGGGCCTGCGCCAAACTCACCCGGCGAGCTCTGCTGCCGAGCGGGGAGCAGACCACGGGATTCCCGTCGAGCCCTTCCCCACGTTCGGGGGCGAGGGGTCCAGCCCGCGCGGGAGACCTGGCGCCAGCCGCCCCTGCTGCCCGACCGCCCCCGACCCCGGAGGCCCAACCGCATCCCCCGAGCGGCGCCGCGCGCGCGCCCGGCAGACCCGCCGGCCTCCCGAGCCCGCTCCTGGAGCGCCTCGCGGGAAGGGCGCCCCCTCCCCGCCCCTCCCGCGGGGCGGCGCGGCCTCGGGCCAGCCGCCCTCCCGCGCAAGCGGCCCTCCCCGCCCGGCCTCACCTCGTTCTCGATGAGCTCCTCGGCGCGCGGGTCGCCGTGGCTGAGGCGCGGGATGGGCCGCGCGCGGAAGCCGTAGCGCCGCAGCTGCGCCTCGCTCCACCCGCGCTCGCCGCCCTCCGCCTGCGCCTCCGCGGCCCGCGC